>NC_088401.1:13093995-13121495 GCF_034236695.1 Oncorhynchus nerka | reverse complement strand
ATGGTCACTGTAACAGTCCTGGTCTGGTGTGGTGGTAATATGGTCACTGTAACAGCCCTAGTCTGGTGTGGTGGTAATATGGTCACTGTAACAGCCCTAGTCTGGTGGTAATATGGTCACTGTAACAGCCCTAGTCTGGTGGTAATATGGTCACTGGAACAGTCCTGGTCTGGTGTGGTGGTAATATGGTCACTGTAACAGCCCTAGTCTGGTGGTAATATGGTCACTGTAACAGTCCTGGTCTGGTGTGGTGGTAATATGGTCACTGTAACAGTCCTAGTCTGGTGTGGTGGTAATATGGTCACTGTAACAGTCCTGGTCTGGTGTGGTGGTAATATGGTCACTGTAACAGCCCTAGTCTGGTGGTAATATGGTCACTGTAACAGTCCTGGTCTGGTCTGGTGGTAATATGGTCACTGTAACAGCCCTAGTCTGGTCTGGTGGTTATATGGTCACTGTAACAGCCCTAGTCTGGTGTGGTGGTAATATGGTCACTGTAACAGTCCTAGTCTGGTCTGGTGGTTATATGGTCACTGTAACAGTCCTAGTCTGGTCTGGTGGTAATATGGTCACTGTAACAGTCCTAGTCTGGTCTGGTGGTAATATGGTCACTGTAACAGTCCTAGTCTGGTGTGGTGGTAATATGGTCACTGTAACAGCCCATATCATAACACACATATCACTACAACAGCAACAATGCTGTCTAAACACCACACATCAAAAACAACACAGACCCTGAATGAAGATGTGTGTGTGTGCGTGTGTGTGTGTTTGTGTGGCATATGTCTATATTTCCACTGCCTGCTAAATATACATTCCGGTCCGGCCCAGTTGACCCAATCAGCAATGCCTTTGATGCTATGCTCACTTCAAAGGAAGATGTCATCACTTTCAACTCCAATGTATTCATTATCTATCTTTAGAATGTACTGCTCCATATTGCTAGGGAGGAGAAAATCTGGACAATGCATATTCATGTTGGAGAATCACAACACACCTAACTGAGTCAGAGAGAGAGAGAGAGAGAGAGAGAGAGAGAGAGAGAGAGACTCTCATAGTTCTTTCTTTATCCTGTTCTGCCTAAATTATGCCATAAATTAATTTGGGAAAGAACTCCAAGTGCCCTTCAAATACTGATTAGTAGCTGGCCTTTCCAGTTAACCCTCTACCCTTCGACCCTGGCTGATCGTTTTATGTGTGGTATTTAGGTAGGAGGGGAGAGGGGGAGAGAGGGAGGAGAAGGGCCAGGTGCAAGAGGGGGAGTAGAGGAGAGAAGGTGACTGGTAGATGAGGAATACGAAATGGGAAAAGGTTGGGGATGACGAGCAGAGAGGGAAGATGAAAAGAAAGGATAGGTGAGGAAAGGGGAAAGGAAGGGGTGTGGGGTGAGAGGAGTGGAGGAAGAGAGGAGAGGGAAGATGAAAATAAAGGATAGGTGAGGAAAGGGGAAAGGAAGGGGTGTGGGGTGAGAGGAGTGGAGGAAGAGAGGAGAGGGAAGATGAAAATAAAGGATAGGTGAGGAAAGGGGAAAGGAAGGGGTGAGTGTGGGGTGAGAGGAGTGGAGGAAGAGAGGAGAGGAGGAAGGAAGGAAGGAAGGAAGGAAGGAAGGAAGGAAGGAAGGAAGGAAGGAAGGAAGGAAGGAAGGAAGGAAGGAAGGAAGGAAGGAAGGAAGGAAGGGAAAATGAGCTTTAAAACTGCAAAATTTTCTTTGCAACAGTGCATGTGCCCATAGAAATATATGTGGTGCGTGTGCAGGGGGGGGCGCAGGATGTTCCCACATGCTGGAAGGGGGCCCCCGAGTGAAAGAGTTTGGGAAGCCCTGGTCTAGGTTTGCTGTATGGTGTGTGAGTTATTAAAAAACACTTTTTTAAATGTATTGAATAATTAAACATACAATCTACTTGCAGTGAATCCTCGACAACTACATCACATTAGTCATCTAACAACTACATCACATTAGTCATCTAACAACTACATCACATTAGTCATCTAACAACTACATCACATTAGTCATCTAACAACTACATCACATTAGTCATCTAACAGCTACATCACATTAGTCATCTAACAACTACATCACATTAGTCATCTAACAGCTACATCACATTAGTCATCTAACAACTACATCACATTAGTCATCTAACAGCTACATCACATTAGTCATCTAACAACTACATCACATTAGTCATCTAACAACTACATCACATTAGTCATCTAACAACTACATCACATTAGTCATCTAACAGCTACATCACATTAGTCATCTAACAGCTACATCACATTAGTCATCTAACAACTACATCACATTAGTCATCTAACAGCTACATCACATTAGTCATCTAACAACTACATCACATTAGTCATCTAACAACTACATCACATTAGTCATCTAACAACTACATCACATTAGTCATCTAACAACTACATCACATTAGTCATCATTAGTCATCTAACAACTACATCACATTAGTCATCTAACATCTACATCACATTAGTCATCTAACAACTACATCACATTAGTCATCTAACAACTACATCACATTAGTCATAACAACTACATCACATTAGTCATCTAACAGCTACATTAGTCATCTAACAACTACATCACATTAGTCATCTAACAACTACATCACATTAGTCATCTAACAACTACATCACATTAGTCATCTAACAACTACATCACATTAGTCATCTAACAACTACATCACATTAGTCATCTAACAACTACATCACATTAGTCATCTAACAACTACATCACATTAGTCATCTAACAACTACATCACATTAGTCATCTAACAACTACATCACATTAGTCATCTAACAACTACATCACATTAGTCATCTAACAACTACATCATTAGTCACTAAACTACATCACATTAGTCATCTAACAACTACATCACATTAGTCATCTAACAACTACATCACATTAGTCATCTAACAACTACATCACATTAGTCATCTAACAACTACATCACATTAGTCATCTAACAACTACATCACATTAGTCATCTAACAACTACATCACATTAGTCATCTAACAACTACATCACACATCATCATTCACATTAGTCATCTAACAACTACATCACATTAGTCATCTAACAACTACATCACATTAGTCATCTAACAACTACATCACATTAGTCATCTAACAACTACATCACATTAGTCATCTAACAACTACATCACATTAGTCATCTAACAACTACATCACATTAGTCATCTAACAACTACATCACATTAGTCATCTAACAACTACATCACATTAGTCATCTAACAGCTACATCACATTAGTCATCTAACATCACATTAGTCACAATACATCACATTAGTCATCTAACAACTACATCACATTAGTCATCTAACAACTACATCACATTAGTCATCTAACAACTACATCACATTAGTCATCTAACAACTACATCACATTAGTCATCTAACAACTACATCACATTAGTCATCTAACAACTACATCACATTAGTCATCTAACAACTACATCACATTAGTCATCTAACAACTACATCACATTAGTCATCTAACAACTACATCACATTAGTCATCTAACAACTACATCACATTAGTCATCTAACAACTACATCACATTAGTCATCTAACAACTACATCACATTAGTCATCTAACAACTACATCACATTAGTCATCTAACAACTACATCACATTAGTCATCTAACAACTACATCACATTAGTCATCTAACAACTACATCACATTAGTCATCTAACAACTACATCACATTAGTCATCTAACAACTACATCACATTAGTCATCTAACAACTACATCACATTAGTCATGTCATCTAACAACTACATCACATTAGTCATCTAACAGCTACATCACATTAGTCATCTAACAGCTACATCACATTAGTCATCTAACAGCTACATCACATTAGTCATCTAACAACTACATCACATTAGTCATCTAACAACTACATCACATTAGTCATCTAACAACTACATCACATTAGTCATCTAACAACTACATCACATTAGTCATCTAACAACTACATCACATTAGTCATCTAACAACTACATCACATTAGTCATCTAACAACTACATCACATTAGTCATCTAACAACTACATCACATTAGTCATCTAACAACTACATCACATTAGTCATCTAACAACTACATCACATTAGTCATCTAACAGACTCACATCCGGAGCGACACACAGAAGCAACCAGGGTCAACACCCTGCTCAAGGGCATGTTGACAGATCTACCACAAGGTCAAAAATGGGGACCCGGACCAGCGATCGATTAGCCCCTGGCCCAAGCTCCCAACCGCCAGGCCATCAGCCCTCCAAGACCCCCCCACAGTCCCCCCCCCCATAACCAAGAAAATGAGCGAAAGAGAAAAGAGACAAAGACAAAGGAAAACATAAAACAACAATACAAAAAACTAAAGATATCAAGGACGACCAAAATCATAACAGCCCAACTGAATGTGTTTGAGGGCATGTATCCAGGCTGTATCAGACAATCACCGGACGTGATTGGGAGTCCCACAGGGTGGCGCACAATTGTCCCAGCGTCGTCCGGGATTGTCCGGGGCAGGCCGTCATCGTAAATAAGAATTTGTTCTTTAACTGACTTGCCTAGGTAAATAAAGGTTAAATAAATAAAATAAATATGTGTGGCACTTTTTATCTGTGTGTGTGTGTGTGTGTGTGTGTGTGTGTGTGTGTGTGTGTGTGTGTGTGTGTGTGTGTGTGTGTGTGTGTGTGTGTGTGTGTGTGTGTTTGTGTGTGTTGAATAAGAGTGTGTGTATATAAATGTGTACTGTAAGGTGTGTATATGGGAGGCGAAGTCAAGTGCAGGAGAGAAGAGTATAATAAACAGAGGCACTTTAATACCAGTTCCCAAATCACAGCACATAACACATACAAGAGCCAAATATATGGTCTAAAACAAAAGTGCAACGCCTGACAATCATCCACGTAACAGATAACAATCATCCACGTAACAGATAACAATCATCCACGTAACAAATAACAATCATCCACGTAACAGATAACAATCATCCACGTAACAGATAACAATCATCCACGTAACAGATAACAATCATCCACGTAACAGATAACAATCACTCACAAACACAACATGGGGAACAGAGAGTTAAATCATAAACCAGTAATTGGTTGAGTGAAGCCAGGTGTGAATAAGACAAAGACAGAACAAATGGAAAATGAAAAGTGGATCGGCGGTGGTTAGAAAGGTGGTGACGTCGACCGGCGAACGGCGCCCGAACAAGGAGAGGGACCGACTTCGGCGGAAGTTGTGACGTGTCCAAACCCCTGCACCGCATCAGTCTCAGGCAAACCGGCATTAGCTGTCATTCAAACATACTTAATGTTTTATTTTGACTTTATTTTTTATACTTTTATCTTTGACCGTCATTCTATCCCCCGCCCAGTAACTCTGTCGTTCTGCCCCTGTACAGGCAGTTAACCCACTGTTCCTAGGCCGTCATTAAAAATAAGAATTTGTTCTTCACTGACTTGCCTAGTTAGATAAAGGTAAAATAAAAAACTCCCCTCCCACTTGTCTCCAGTTCCTCATCCCAACCCTCAGACCCTCCCACCTGTCTCCAGTTCCACATCCCAACCCTCAGCCCCTCCCACCTGTTTTTCCAATTCCACATCCCAACCCTCAGCTTCCCTCAGCCCCTCCCACCTGTCTCCAATTCCACATCCCAACCCTCAGCTTCCCTCAGCCCCTCCCACCTGTCTCCGGTTCCACATCCCAACCCTCAGCTTCCCTCAGCCCCTCCCACCTGTCTCCAGTTCCTCATCTTAACCCTTAGCTTCCCTCAGACCCCCCTTCTCCAGTTCCACATCCCAACCCTCAGCTTCCCTCAGCCCCCCTCCCCTTCTCCAGTTCCACATCCCAACCCTCAGCTTCCCTCAGCCCCTCCCACCTGTCTCCAGTTCCTCATCTTAACCCTCAGCTTCCCCTCTGACCCCCCCCTTCTCCAGTTCCACATCCCAACCCTCAGCCCCTCCCACCTATCTCCAATTCCACATCCCAACCCTCAGCTTCCCTCAGCCCCTCCCACCTGTCTCCAATTCCACATCCCAACCCTCAGCTTCCCTCAGCCCCTCCCACCTGTCTCCAATTCCACATCCCAACCCTCAGCTTCCCTCAGCCCCTCCCACCTGTCTCCAATTCCACATCCCAACCCTCAGCTTCCCTCAGCCCCTCCCACCTGTCTCCAATTCCACATCCCAACCCTCAGCTTCCCTCAGCCCCTCCCACCTATCTCTGCTGGCCACCCTCCTCAGATTTCTATGCACAGTATATCGTTGAACTATGATGTGAAGCTTAAAATACAATTTCAATCTATCTAATCGAATAGAATCCACAGATTGCGAGTTGAAGATTAATACTTTTACTATGAGTATTAATATATTAGTAATTGACTGACCTGGTCTCTCCAGATCTCCCAACAGTACTATTTCTAGGGTCAATTTTAGATCGATGTTATGCATTTTCAGCCATTCCTGAACCTGAGACCAGAAACAGGCTACCTGAGGGCAATACCAAAAATAAATGGTCTATTGATTCTGTATCCTCACAACAAAATCTGCAGAGCTTCGATGATTGTATGCCCCAAATATTCAACATTTTGTTGGTGGCAAGAATTCTATATAATAATTGAAAATTTTCTTGAATCTTGCATCGTTTTATATATCAACTCATACACCCTGTACCATGGAATCAGTACATCAAAAATCTCTTCCCAACTATTTTGCAATCTGTATGGCACAGCTGTAAATATCCTGGTCTTCAAATGAAACTGGAAAACTTTCCTATTTATGCTGTTTGTATTCCTTCGACAGTTTAGATCCTTTATAATGGGCAGACAGACCAGTTCCCCACCTCCTCCTACTGCAACCTGCAACCTGCCTCCTCCAGTTTTCATCCTTTATATTGGGCAGACAGACCAGTTCCCCACCTCCTCCTACTGCAACCTGCCTCCTCCAGTTTTGATCCTTTATATTGGGCAGACAGACCAGTTCCCTACCTCCTCCTACTGCAACCTGCCTCCTCCAGTTTTGATCCTTTATATTGGGCAGACAGACCAGTTCCCTACCTCCTCCTACTGCAACCTGCCTCCTCCAGTTTAGATCCTTTATATTGGGCAGACAGACCAGTTCCCTAAACTGCAACCTGCCTCCTCCAGTTTAGATCCTTTATATTGGGCAGACAGACCAGTTCCCTACATCCTCCCTACTGCCACCTGCCTCCTCCAGTTTTGATCCTTTATATTGGGCAGACAGACCAGTTCCCCTCCTTCCCTACCTCCTCCTACTGCAACCTGCCTCCTCCAGTTTTGATCCTTTATATTGGGCAGACAGACCAGTTCCCTACCTCCTCCTACTGCCACCTGCCTCCTCCAGTTTTGATCCTTTATATTGGGCAGACAGACCAGTTCCCTACCTCCTCCCGCTGCCACCTGCCTCCTCCAGTTTTGATCCTTTATATTGGGCAGACAGACCAGTTCCCTACCTCCTCCTACTGCAACCTGCCTCCTCCAGTTTTGATCCTTTATATTGGGCAGACAGACCAGTTCCCTACCTCCAGTTTTGATCCCTCAAGTTCCTCCTCCAGTTTCCAGTTCCCTACATCCTCCTGCCACCTGCCTCCTCCAGTTTTGATCCTTTATATTGGGCAGACAGACCAGTTCCCTACCTCCTCCTACTGCAACCTGCCTCCTCCAGTTTTGATCCTTTATATTGGGCAGACAGACCAGTTCCCTACCTCCTCCTACTGCAACCTGCCTCCTCCAGTTTTGATCCTTTATATTGGGCAGACAGACCAGTTCCCTACATCCTCCCGCTGCCACCTGCCTCCTCCAGTTTAGATCCTTTATATTGGGCAGACAGACCAGTTCCTACCTCCTCCTACTGCAACCTGCCTCCTCCAGTTTTGATCCTTTATATTGGGCAGACAGACCAGTTCCCTACCTCCTCCTACTGCCACCTGCCTCCTCCAGTTTTGATCCTTTATATTGGGCAGACAGACCAGTTCCCTACCTCCTCCTACTGCAACCTGCCTCCTCCAGTTTAGATCCTTTATATTGGGCAGACAGACCAGTTCCCTACATCCTCCCGCTGCCACCTGCCTCCTCCAGTTTAGATCCTTTATATTGGGCAGACAGACCAGTTCCCTACCTCCTCCTACTGCAACCTGCCTCCTCCAGTTTAGATCCTTTATATTGGGCAGACAGACCAGTTCCCTACCTCCTACTGCAACCTGCCTCCTCCAGTTTAGATCCTTTATATTGGGCAGACAGACCAGTTCCCTACCTCCTCCTACTGCAACCTGCCTCCTCCAGTTTAGATCCTTTATATTGGGCAGACAGACCAGTTCCCTACCTCCTCCTACTGCAACCTGCCTCCTCCAGTTTAGATCCTTTATATTGGGCAGACAGACCAGTTCCCTACCTCCTCCCGCTGCCACCTGCCTCCTCCAGTTTTGATCCTTTATATTGGGCAGACAGACCAGTTCCCTACACCTCCTCCCGCTGCCACCTGCCTCCTCCAGTTTTAGATCCTTTATATTGGGCAGACAGACCAGTTCCTACCTCCTCCCTCCTCCAGTTTTACTGCAACCTGCCTCCTCCAGTTTGATCCTTTATATTGGGCAGACAGACCAGTTCCCTACCTGCAACCTGCTGCAACCTGCCTCCTCCAGTTTTGATCCTTTATATTGGGCAGACAGACCAGTTCCCTACCTCCTCCTCCCTCCAGTTTTGATCCTTTATATTGCAACCTGCCTCCTCCAGATCCTTTATAATGGGCAGACAGACCAGTTCCCTACCTCCTCCCTGCAACCTGCCTCCTCCAGTTTGATCCTTTATATTGGGCAGACAGACCAGTTCCCTACCTCCTCCAACCTGCCTCCTCCAGTTTAGATCCTTTATATTGGGCAGACAGACCAGTTCCCTACCTCCTCCTACTGCAACCTGCCTCCTCCAGTTTTGATCCTTTATATTGGGCAGACAGACCAGTTCCCTACCTCCTCCTACTGCAACCTGCAACCTGCCTCCTCCAGTTTTGATCCTTTATATTGGGCAGACAGACCAGTTCCCTACCTCCTCCTACTGCAACCTGCCTCCTCCAGTTTAGATCCTTTATATTGGGCAGACAGACCAGTTCCCTACCTCCTCCTACTGCAACCTGCCTCCTCCAGTTTTGATCCTTTATATTGGGCAGACAGACCAGTTCCCTACCTCCTCCTACTGCAACCTGCAACCTGCCTCCTCCAGTTTGATCCTTTATATTGGGCAGACAGACCAGTTCCCTACCTCCTCCCTACCTGCCTCCTCCAGTTTTCATCCTTTATATTGGGCAGACAGACCAGTTCCCTACCTCCTCCCGCTGCCAACTGCCTCCTCCAGTTTTCATCCTTTATATTGGGCAGACAGACCAGTTCCTTACCTCCTCCCGCTGCCACCTGCCTCCTCCAGTTTTGATCCTTTATATTGGGCAGACAGAGTTCCCCCTACCTCCTCCCTACCTGCCTCCTCCAGTTTTCCTACTGCAACCTGCCTCCTCCAGTTTTGATCCTTTATATTGGGCAGACAGACCAGTTCCCTAACCTGCCTCCTCCAGTTTTGATCCTTTATATTGGGCAGACAGACCAGTTCCCTACCTCCTCCCTACTGCAACCTGCCTCCTCCAGTTTTGATCCTTTATATTGGGCAGACAGACCAGTTCCCTACCTCCTCCCTGCAACCTGCCTCCTCCAGTTTGATCCTTTATATTGGGCAGACAGACCAGTTCCCTACCTCCTCCCTGCCACCTGCCTCCTCCAGTTTTGATCCTTTATATTGGGCAGACAGACCAGTTCCCTACCTCCTCCTACTGCAACCTGCCTCCTCCAGTTTGATCCTTTATATTGGGCAGACAGACCAGTTCCCTACCTCCTCCCAGCCTGCCTCCCCCAGCTGCCACTTGCCCAGTTTTGATCCTTTATAATGGGCAGACAGACCAGTTCCCTACCTCCTCCTACTGCAACCTGCCTCCTCCAGTTTAGATCCTTTATATTGGGCAGACAGACCAGTTCCCTACCTCCCCCAGCTGCCACCTGCCTCCTCCAGTTTTGGGGTAATGCTGTAATCAAATGCTTGTAAATATTGGATTGAACAGACCTTCCCGTACAATTCTGATAACTCCATGAAGGACATAACTCTACCATTCCCATTTACAATATCATTTAAGAACAAAATACCCTTTTCAAACATTTCCCATAAATACAGGTATTTTATCAACCAGCACATTTCAGATCCTCCACAATATTTGTTGTAATATTTGTTCTATCTTTTCAGGGGGATGAAATTGACATTTTAGCCAGCTCTGCAATGTTGGTTTGAAAAAGAGAGATACTTTGAAAAAAGTATAATTTTCAATTAATTGAAAATGAGACAATCTGCACAAAGGCAAAAGCAATGGATGAGTTGTTCTTAGTAATCTATTTAGTAATCTAGTAATCCTCAAGTAAGACTGTTGAATAAGTGAAGCTTTTAGAGAGAGGTTTGGTGCTTTTATATTCAATCATCTCAACCCACCCATATCCATTATATACTGTATGTGTGTGTTTCACATATGGCCCCTGTCATCTCCCACAGTGGTGATTAAATCAGGGCAATTAAACAGAGTGAAGTAGATCAGAGGGTGAACACAGACCAGGGGAGAGACAGACCAGGGGGGAGACAGACAGACCAGGGGAGAGACAGACCAGGGGGGAGACAGACCAGGGGAGAGACAAACCAGGGGGAGACAGACAGACAGACCAGTGGTGAGACAGACAGACCAGGGGGAGACAAACAGACCAGTGGTGAGACAGACAGACCAGGGGGAGACAAACAGACCAGTGGTGAGACAGACAGACCAGGGGGAGACAAACAGACCAGTGGTGAGACAGACAGACCAGGGGAGAGACAGACCAGGGGGGAGCCAGACAGACCAGGGGAGAGACAGACCAGGGGGGAGACAGACCAGGGGAGAGACAAACCAGGGGGAGACAGACAGACCAGTGGTGAGACAGACAGACCAGGGGGAGACAAACAGACCAGTGGTGAGACAGACAGACCAGGGGGAGACAGACAGACCAGGGGGAGACAGACAGACCAGAGGTTGAGACAGACAGACCAGGGTGGAGACAGACCAGGGGGGAGACAGACCAGAGGTTGAGACAGACAGGCCAGGGGGAGACAGACCAGGGGGAGACAGACAGACCAGGGGGAGACAGACAGACCAGGGGGAGACAGACAGACCAGGGGGAGACAGACAGACCAGGGTGGAGACAGACCAGGGGGGAGACAGACCAGAGGTTGAGACAGACAGACCAGGGGGAAACAGACAGACCAGGGGGGAGACAGACAGACCAGGGGTGAGACAGACAGACCAGGGGGAGACAGACAGACCAGGGGGGAGACAGACAGACCAGGGGAGACAGACCAGAGGTTGAGACAGACAGACCAGGGGGGGACCAGGGGGGACAGACCAGAGGTTGAGACAGACAGACCAGGGGAAACAGACAGACCAGGGGGGGAGACCAGACAGACCAGGGTGACAGACCAGGGGGGAGACAGACCAGGGGGAGACAGAGACAGACAGACAGGGGGAGACAGACCAGAGGTTGAGACAGACAGACCAGGGGGAGACAGACAGACCAGGGGAGACAGACAGACCAGGTGTGAGAGACAGACAGACCAGGGGAGACAGACAGACCAGGGGGAGACAGACAGACCAGGGGAGACAGACAGACCAGGGGGAGACAGACCAGAGGTTGAGACAGACAGACCAGGGGGCAGACAGACCAGGGGGGAGACAGACCAGAGGTGAGACAGACAGGCAGTCAGACAGACCCAGCTGTAAAAGCAAGAGTTCTCTACACTGAACGGAAACTCCAGGATAAACTGTAGTTATATTAATCTCTCTCTCTCTCTCTCTCTCTCTCTCTCTCTCTCTCTCTCTCTCTCTCTCTCTCTCTCTGTCTCTCTCTCCCTCTCAGGCAGTTAGGTGTGTGCCGAGGCATAGCCGCGGGAAGTAGTCTGGGGTTGGTGGGGTGCTGTGATTTGCAGAAAAAATGATTGCCTGGGCTGAAGACGTCTATATGGGTCCTTTGGTTTACCACTGTTAATCTGATAATACTTGTGAAATATAACAATACTCGCTTGATTATATTTCTATGTGAAAACTGAAATGGTCTTTCATTCCTTTTAATAGACGCTCTTATCCAGAGCAACTTTTACAGTAGTGAGTTTTAATACATTTTTGTACTGGTCCCCCGTGGGAATAGCAACTACAACTGTAGCATTGTGCGCACCGAGCTCTAACAACCGTGCCACATCATCACATCAACACAAACCACTTGATGTCACAATGTACTCACATTTCTGTATTGCACATTGTTTTTCTTCATGGTGATAGAAAGTCTACAGGTACAAACCAAGATGACCAGCCTTTAGGCTCCCGAGAGGGGCGTCAGCCTGGTTCGAATCCAGGCTGTATCACAACCGGCCGTGATTGGGAGTCCCAAAGCATACAATTGGCCCAGCGCCGTCCGGGTTTGGGCGGTGTAGACCATCATTGTAAATAAGATTATTTTCAAAACTGACTTGCCTAGTTAAATAAAGGTTACATTTGAAAAATATATACATTTGAAGTCGGAAGTTTACATGCACTAATTTTGGAGTCATTAAAACTTGTTTTTCAACCACTCCACACATTTCTCGGTAATAAACTATAGTTTTGGCAAGTCAGTTACGACATCTACTTTGTGCATGTCACAATACATTTTTACAACAATTGTTTACAGACAGATTATTTCACTTAGAATTCACTGTATCACAATTCCAGTGGGTCAGAAGTTTACATACACTAAGTTGACTGTGCCTTTAAACAGCTTGGAAAATTCCAGAAAATTATGTCATGGCTTTAGAAGCTTCTGATAGGCTAATTGACATAATTTAAGTCAATTGGAGGTGTACCTGTGGATGTATTTCAAGGCCTACCAAAAGAAATCAGCAAGACCTCAGAAAAAAATGATAGACCTCCACGAGTCTGGTTCATCCTTGGGAGCAATTTCCAAACACCTGAAGGTACCACGCTCATCTGTATAAACAATAGTCCTCAAGTATAAACACCATGGGACCACGCAGCCGTCATACCACTCAGAAACTATAGTTTGTTAACAATAAATGTGTGGAGTGGTTGAAAAACAGGTTTTAATGACTCCAACCTTAGTGCCTGTAAACTTCCGACTTCAACTGTACATGTTTCAAGCAGACCACCATAGTCCCTGTGCCCAAGGAAGTGAAGGTAACCTGCCTAAATGATTACTGTCCCGTAGCACTCACATCTGTAGCAATGAAGGGCTTTGAAAAGCTGGTCCTGGCTCACATCAACAGCATCCTCCTGGACACTCTAGACCCACTCCAATTTGCATACAGCCCCAACAGATCCACAGATGACGCAATCTCAATCGCATTCCACATCGCCCTTTTTCACCTGGACAAAAGGAACACCTATGTGAGAATGCTGTTTATCGACTACAGCTCAACGTTCAACACCATAGTGCCCACGAAGCTCATCACTCAGCTAAGGACTCTGGGACTAAACACCTCACTCTGCAACTGGATCCTGGACTTCCTGACTGGCCGCCCCCAGGTGGTAAGGGTAGGCAACAACACATCTACCTCGCTGATCCTCAACACTGGGGCCCCTCAGGGGTATGTGCTTAGTCCCCTCCTGTACTCCCTGTTCACCCATGACTGCGTGGCCTAACACGACTGCAACATCGTCATTAAGTTTGCTGACAACACAACAGTGGTAGGCCTGATCACCGACAATGATGAGACAGCCTATTGGGAGCAGGTCAGAGACCTGGCAGTGTGGTGCCAGGACAACAGCCTCTCCCTCAATGTGAGCAAGACAAAGGAGCTGATCGTGGACTACAGGAAAAGGCGGGCTGAACAGGCTCCGATTAACATCGACAGGACTGTAGTGGAGCGGGTCGAGAGTTTCAAGTTCATTGGTGTCCACATCACCAACTAACTATCATGGTCCAAACACACCAAGACAGTCGTAAAGAGGGCGGGACACCTTTTCCCCTTCAGGAGACTGAAAGATTTGGCATGGGTCTCCAGATCCTCAAAAAGTTCTACAGCTGCACCATCGAGAGCATCCTGGCCGGTTGCTTCACAGCCTGGTATGGCAACAGCTCGGCATCTGACCATAAGGTGCTACAGAATGTAGTGCGTACGGCCCAGTACATCACTGGGGCCAAGCTTCCTGCCATCCAGGACCTATATACTAGACGGTGTCAGAGGAAAGCCCCCAAAATTGTCAAAGACTCCAGTCACCCAAGTCATAGACTGTTCTCTCTACTACCGCACGGCAAGTGGTACCAGAGCGCCAAGACTAGGACCAAAAGGCTCCTTAACAACTTCTACCCCCAAGCCATGAGACTGCTGAACAATTCATCAAATGGCAGCTGAACTATTTACGTTGACACCCCCCCTTCATTTATTTTTTTGTTGATTTACCCCTACCTACATGTACAAATGTTTGATTTTGATTTGATCTGCTGCCATAGAGTTACATTAGAAGTGCCCATCCAAGAAGGCTCAAGGTCATTGGCCACAGATAAAATGACGTCAAATCACGTTATATCTACCGTAGCTTGGAATGGTCTGATAACAAGCTAGACAAGCAGTCATCATCATGAATCAAGTCAGCAATCTGCTGGCAAATCATTTTCAATCCCTGTCATATGAAGAGAAATTATGGGTAAAACGTATCGGTGCTCATTGGCCATTGAGCATTTCACAACAAGTTGGATCTCAAATTCAATAATGAGTTGCTACGACCCCACTGCAGCCCCAGGTTCGATCACAGGCTGTGACCGGAAGCCCCTTGAGGTGGCGCACAATTGGCCCAGTGTCGTCTGGGTTAGGGGATGGATTGGCGGGCCGGGCGCCTGCATACTGACTTCGGTCGTCAGTTCGACGGTGTTTCCTCTGGCTCATTGGTGCAGCTGGCTTCCGGGTTAAGCAAGCAGTGTGTCAAGAAGCAGTGTGTCAAGAAGCAGTGTGTCAAGAAGCAGGCTCTCAACTTTGACCAAGTCCAAGTTGCAGCGATGAGACAAGATTGTAACTATCAATTGGATACCTCGAAAAAGGGCACGTCATGACTTCTTCCTTCAAAACAACTGGAAACTTGAACTGGGAAATCTCAGACCTCAGTGAGTTCAAGACAACTGGGTACTCGGGTAAAACTAGCTCCGACTAGGAAAATAGGCAAAATTATTTATATTTTTTAAATTTTACCCCTTTTTCATGGTATCCAATTGTTTTAGTAGCTACTATCTTGTCTCATCGCTACAACGCCCGTACGGGCTCGGGAGAGACAAAGGTTGAAAGTCATCCGATACACAACACAACCAAGCCGCACTGCTTCTTAACACAGCGTACATCCAACCCGGAAGCACCAATGTGTCGGAGGAAACACTGTGCACCTTGGTTAGCAGGCACTGCGCCGGTGCGCGATGAGATAAGGATATCCCTACTGGCCAAGCCCTCTCTAACCCGGACGACACTAGGCCAATTGGACCTTCCGGTCGCGTCCGGTTATGACAGAGCCTGGGCGCGAACCCAGAGTCTCTGGTGGTACAGCTGGCGCTGCAGTACAGTACAGTGCCCTTAACCACTGCGCCACCCAGGAGGCTGGAAAATAATTTTGAACGGTCATCCAACTCGGAATTCCACTTCGGGAATTCCACTATTTCTAGAGCCCATAAGAAGAACCGGCACGAAGGACTGCCAAGCCAACTTCCTGTTCAAGTGAGCACAGCACAACAAGGTGAGTAAAATGTATTGTATGCTGCTGTATAAATTAAGTAATTTGACAGGGAGATCTGTTTACTGTAGCAAAGAAAGTAATACTAAGTGTATGTTTTGTAGTAAGCTGTTAGAAGCCCATGTGCCTCACACTAATAAATTGGTCTATTTCTTCCCTCATAATTCCGCCAACTGTTCTGACTTGATGGTGCACATGTAGCCTATAGCCTGTTTTAGAGAAATGTAATCATTGAATATTGTCTGCTTATATGCCCCCTTTATTTATCCTACAGTTCTGACTTGATGTACAAGGAGAATACTGTAAGAACAGCCTATGTAATGACAAATAGTTATACGGACTATGTCCGTCCTAGCTCGTTCATTAATGTCTTAATCGAAATTACGGATTGCCTCTTATCCGCTTGTCGTCCCCTTATTCCATAGTTTGTACATCTCAATTTCCAGTAGAAACCCCACTTGTTTAAGCAAGTCAGCCATATCAGCTATGTTTTTAAAGACAGTAAATGAGTCTGAATGAACTGTTTAGCTGACAGACAAGGCTCCACTGAGAGCCAGGTGTAGCAGTGGTAAGGATTCACTCCATGGTGCTGAAAAGAAAGCTCTGCTGTTGGGACAGTTTTATGTAGGGCCTAACAGTTTGTGGGCACCGTTTGTCACCGTTATTGTCCAATTCATGCATTGTTTAGTGTTGTGTTGTGTTTTGTAGTGGCTTTGCTGGCATGCATCATTTTTTTAAATACAGTTTTTGCCTCACCAAAATCGTCACTGAATACGAGTATGGTCATGTTGGCACACCCCTAGTTTCAACGTCTCAATTTGAAAACAGCTCAAATAAAATATAAAACAGACTCAAATTGGGTGAGAGAGAGAGTGGTTTGAAGTCCCTCTATTTTCACCTCGTTTCCATCCTGGTTTATTAGACAAACAGCAGCCACTGTAATGAGGAAATTGCTTGTAAAATGTCATCTGCCAGTGTGTGTGTGTGTGTGTGTGTGTGTGTGTGTGTGTGTGTGTGTGTGTGTGTGTGTGTGTGTGTGTGTGTGTGTGTGTGTGTGCGTGTGTGTGTGATTGGACAAAATTGGACAAATTTGGGAGGGGAGTGGGGGTTGATTTTCAGAGCAGTTCATAAATAAACACAAATAAAAACCAGGTGCAAAACGACACGCAGCCAAAGTTTACATCAACAGAGAAACGCAAGAGCTTTCTAACCCTGACATCTAGACTGTGACTGTCAACACTTATTCTTGCGGGGACCCCCTTCCCTTGACAATGACTTATTCTTCTGTGTGTGTGTGTGTGTGTGTGTGTGTGTGTGTGTGTGTGTGTGTGTGTGTGTGTGTGTGTGTGTGTGTGTGTGTGTGTGTGCGTGTGTGCGTGCCTGTGTGCGTGTGTGTATACCATTGGGCTGATTGTGCTATATGAGTGTGTCTGGGAGGGATAAAGAAGTGGAGTTCTCATACTCCTCTCCACCCTTCATTTTCATGATGACTGCAGAATTTCACACCCACCACGTCCACAGCAGTGTGTGTGGGCCTACATGTCGTCTCCAGGTGTACAACGCCCTTCTACCTGCACACACACACACGCACACACACACACTCTCAAACAAACAGACAGGGACAGACATGCACACACACACACACACACACATACGCACACACACGCGCACACACACACACAGTGGTCCAGTATACCAGTGGTCCAGTATACCAGTGGTCCAGTGGTCCAGTATACCAGTGGTCCAGTATACCAGTGGTCCAGTATACCAGTGGTCCAGAGGTCCAGTATACCAGTGGTCCAGTGGTCCAGTATACCGGTGGTCCAGTATGCCAGTGGTCCAGTATGCCAGTGGTCCAGTGGTCCAGTGGTACAGTATGCCAGTGGTCCAGTATGCCAGTGGTCCAGTATACCAGTATACCAGTGGTCCAGTATACCAGTGGTCCAGTATGCCAGTGGTCCAGTATGCCAGTGGTCCAGTATACCAGTGGTTCAGTATACCAGTGGTCCAGTATGCCAGTGTTCCAGTATGCCAGTAGTCCAGTATACCAGTAGTCCAGTATGCCAGTGGTCCAGTATACCAGTGGTCCAGTATACCAGTGGTCCAGTATGCCAGTGGTCCAGTATACCAGTGGTCCAGTATGCCAGTGGTCCAGTGGTCCAGTATGCCAGTGGTCCAGTATGCCAGTGGTCCAGTATAGCAGTGGTCCAGTAGTCCAGTGGTCCAGTAGTCCAGTGGTTCAGTAGTCCAGCGGGCCAGTGATCCAGTAGTCCAGCGGGCCAGAGGGCCAGTGGTCCAGTGGTCCAGTAGTCCAGTAGGCCCTCAGATCCTCAAAATGTTCTACAGCTGCACCATCTTGATTGGCTGCATCATCACTTGATAAGGCAACTGCTTGGCATGGCAATTGCTTGATATGGCAACTGCTTAATATGGCAACTGATTGGTATTGCAACTGCTTAGTATGGCATCTGATTGGTATGGCAACTGATTGGTATGGCAACTGATTGGTATGGCAACTGCTTAGTATGGCAACTGATTGGTAAGGCAACTGCTTATTATGGCAACTGATTGGTATGGCAACTGATTGGTATGGCAACTGCTTAATATGGCAACTGATTGGTATTGCAACTGCTTAGTATGGCATCTGATTGGTATGGCAACTGATTGGTATGGCAACTGATTGGTATGGCAACTGCTTAGTATGGCAACTGATTGGTATGGCAACTGCTTATTATGGCAACTGATTGGTATGGCAACTGATTGGTATGGCAACTGCTTAGTATGGCAACTGGACCTCTTTACCAGGGCTTAGCTCCCTGCCATCCAGGACCTCTTTACTAAGGCTTAGCTTCCTGCCATCCAGGACCTCTTTACTAAGGCTTAGCTCCCTGCCTTCCAGGACCTCTTTACTAAGGCTTAGCTTCCTGCCATCCAGGACCTCTTTACCAAGGATTAGCTTCCTGCCATCCAGGACCTCTTTACCAGGGCTTAGCTCCCTGCCATCCAGGACCTCTTTACCAGGGCTTAGCTCCCTGCCATCCAGGACCTCTTTACCAGGGCTTAGCTCCCTGCCATCCAGGACCTCTTTACTAAGGCTTAGCTTCCTGCCATCCAAGACCTCTTTTCCAGGACCTCTTTTCAGGGCGGTGTCAAAGGAAGGTTCTACAAATTGTGAAAGACTTCAGCTTCTCAATTCATAGACTGTTTTCGCTGCTACTACATGACAAGCGGTAATGATGCACCAAGACATTTGACTGCAGTTAGTTAATTAACCAAGTAACTACCCAGACCATCTGCATTGATCCTTTTTATACCAACTTTTTTGGACTCGTCACATATGCTGCTGCTACTGTTTATTATCTGATCTGTCACTTTATTGCTAGTTATATGTACATATCTACCTCAACTACCTCGTACCCCTGCACATCGACTCGGTACTGGTACCATGTGTTTATAGCCAAGTTATTACCTCGTACCCCTGCACATCAACTAGGTACTGGTACCCTGTGTATATAGTCAAGTTATTACCTCGTACCCCTGCACATCAACTAGGTACTGGTACCCTGTGTATATAGCCAAGTTATTACCTCGTACCCCTGGACATCAACTAGGTACTGGAACCCAGTGTTTATAGCCAAGGAATTACCTTGTACCCCTGCACATGGACTCTACTGGTACCCAGTGTTTATAGCCAGGTTATTACCTCGTACCCCTGCACATGGACTCTACTGGTACCCAGTGTTTATAGCCAGGTTATTACCTCGTACCCCTGCACATGGACTCTACTGGTACCCAGTGTTTATAGCCAGGTTATTACATCGTACCCCTGAACATGGACTCTACTGGTACCCTGTGTTTATAGCCAAATTATTACCTCGTACCCCTGCACATGGACTCTACTGGTACCCAGTGTTTATAGCCAAGTTATTACCTCTTACCCCTGCACATGGACTCTACTGGTACCCAGTGTTTATAGCCAAATTATTACCTCGTACCCCTGCACATGGACTCTACTGGTACCCAGTGTTTATAGCCAAGTTATTACCTCTTACCCCTGCACATGGACTCTACTGGTGCCCAGTGTTTATAGCCAAGTTATTACCTCGTACCTCTGCACATGGACTCTACTGGTACCCAGTGTTTATAGCCAAGTTATTACCTCTTACCCCTGCACATGGACTCTACTGGTACCCAGTGTTTATAGCCAGGTTATTACCTCGTACCCCTGAACATGGACTCTACTGGTACCCTGTGTTTATAGCCAAATTATTACCTCGTACCCCTGCACATGGACTCTACTGGTACCCAGTGTTTATAGCCAAGTTATTACCTCTTACCCCTGCACATGGACTCTACTGGTACCCAGTGTTTATAGCCAAATTATTACCTCGTACCCCTGCACATGGACTCTACTGGTACCCAGTGTTTATAGCCAAATTATTACCTCTTACCCCTGCACATGGACTCTACTGGTGCCCAGTGTTTATAGCCAAGTTATTACCTCGTACCTCTGCACATGGACTCTACTGGTACCCAGTGATTATAGAAGTTATTACCTCTTACCCCTGCACATGGACTCTACTGGTGCCCAGTGTTTATAGCCAAGTTATTACCTCGTACCTCTGCACATGGACTCTACTGGTGCCCAGTGTTTATAGCCAAGTTATTACCTCTTACCCCTGCACATGGACTCTACTGGTATCCCGTGTTTATAGCCAAGTTATTACCTCGTACCTCTGCACATGGACTCTACTGGTACCCAGTGTTTATAATGAGGTTATTACCTCGTACCCCTGCACATGGACTCTACTGGTACCCAGTTTATAGCCAAGTTATTACCTCGTACCCCTGCACATGGACTCTACTGGTACCCAGTGTTTATAGCCAGGTTATTACCACGTACTCCTGCACATGGACTCTACTGGTACCCAGTGTTTATAATGAGGTTATTACCTCGTACCCCTGCACATGGACTCTACTGGTACCCAGTTTATAGCCAAGTTATTACCTCGTACCCCTGCACATGGACTCTACTGGTACCCAGTTTATAGCCAAGTTATTACCTCGTACCCCTGCACATAGACTCTACTGGTACCCAGTTTATAGCCAAGTTATTACCTCGTACCCCTGCACATGGACTCTACTGGTACCCAGTTTATAGCCAAGTTATTACCTCGTACCCCTGCACATGGACTCTACTGGTTGCCAGTGTTTATAGTGAGGTTATTACCTCGTACCCCTGCACATGGCCTCTACTGGTACCCAGTTTATAGCCAAGTTATTACCTCGTACCCCTGCACATAGACTCTACTGGTACCCAGTTTATAGCCAAGTTATTACCTCGTACCCCTGCACATGGACTCTACTGGTACCCAGTTTATAGCCAAGTTATTACCTCGTACCCCTGCACATGGACTCTACTGGTACCCAGTTTATAGCCAAGTTATTACCTCGTACCCCTGCACATGGACTCTACTGGTACCCTGTTTATATAGCCAAGTTATTACCTCGTACCCCTGCACATGGACTCTAATGGCACCCAGTTTATAGCCAAGTTATTACCTCGTACCCCTGCACATGGACTCTACTGGTACCCAGTTTATAGCCAAGTTATTACCTCGTACCCCTGCACATGGACTCTACTGGTACCCAGTTTATAGCCAAGTTATTACCTCGTACCCCTGCACATGGACTCTACTGGTACCCAGTTTATAGCCAAGTTATTACCTCGTACCCCTGCACATGGACTCTACTGGTACCCAGTGTTTATAGCCAGGTCATTACCTCGTACCCCTGCACATGGACTCTACTGGTACCCAGTTTATAGCCAAGTTATTACCTCGTACCCCTGCACATGGACTCTACTGGTACCCAGTTTATAGCCAAGTTATTACCTCGTACCCCTGCACATGGACTCTACTGGTACCCAGTTTATAGCCAGGTTATTACCTCGTACCCCTGCACATGGACTCTACTGGAACCCAGTTTATAGCCAAGTTATTACCTCGTACCCCTGCACATGGACTCTACTGGTACCCAGTGTTTATAGCCAGGTCATTACCTCGTACCCCTGCACATGGACTCTACTGGTACCCAGTTTATAGCCAAGTTATTACCTCGTACCCCTGCACATGGACTCTACTGGTACCCCGTTTATAGCCAAGTTATTACCTCGTACCCCTGCACATGGACTCTACTGGTACCCAGTTTATAGCCAAGTTATTACCTCGTACCCCTGCACATGGACTCTACTGGTACCCAGTTTATAGCCAAGTTATCGTTACTCATTGTGTGTTTATTATTACTTTTATTATTATGTGTTTAACTTTTCTATTATTTCTATATTTTCTTTCTCTCTGCGTTGTTGGGAAAGACCCATAAGTAAACATTTCACTGTTAGTCTACATCTGTTGTTTACGAAGCAAGTGATTTTAATAAATATCCTACTTACCTACTCACGTTTCCTTTGTGGGTGTGTCAGTGGGAGCGAGAGAGATCGTACACACACACACTGAAACTAACGCTTGACTACTCAGGCAAAAATAACAGAGCATGCTTCCTAATTGTTTCTGTGGAACATTCTGTCGCTGTAGAAATGGTTGGTACAAAGAGAGCTTGTGAACGTAACCCCAATTATTCCCCTGTACCTCTCCCTCCTTAATGATCAGCCACGCCTCTGTCAGCTTGATTAATTACCTGTTCTCTACCTTTCTAGAACATTCTCAATGGTTCAGTCACTACTCACTATGGAGCTGTCTCTGTTCTCTACCTCTCTAGAACATACTCTATGTCTCCGTCACTACGTCACTACTCACTAAAATTACATGAGACTCAGTGCTTAACATGCACTAAAATCACACAAAGGTAAAAAGGGTCTTTAGTTTAATAGAATTTCATCAGTGATCGGGTGAGGGGGATCAGACATTACTACATTTCATAGTTGGATGAGTTTTTTTAAAGGTTTGAAAAACTGAAAATGTACTGAAATTACAATCAAACAAGTGGAAAAAGGAGAAAAGGTGAACTTTCAAATTACAATAACTGCTTCTCCTACTGTATCTGGCCGCCCATGGTGACACACACAGGCTGCGTTTACACAGGCAGTCCAATTCAGATCTTTCTTTCAATAATTGGTATTTTGAAAGATCTGATGTAAACAGATCAGATGTAAACAGATCTGATGTGATTGGTCAAAAGTCCAATTATTGGGAAAAAATATCCGAATTGGGCTGCCTGTGTAAACGCAGCCACAGAGACACAACACATGCAAAGCCAACAATTACTGTGAGTCATTAATACCTCTTTTATATCTCAATGGCCCAGGCCAGAAAGTAACCTAAATTTGACTTACTGAATCAGGGATCATTTAGTTGATGATTTGTAACTCAGAAGAGGGGAGAGTGTGGGAGGGAGGGAGAGAGAGGGAGGGAGAGGAAGGGAAGATTAATAAGGGAGAGGGAGGGAGGGAGGGAGGGAGGGAGGGAGGGAGGAGGGAGGGAGGGAGGAGGGAGGGAGGAGGGAGGGAGAGAGGGAGGGAGGGGAGGGAGGGAGAGGAGGGAGGGAGGGAGGGAGGGAGGGAGGGAGGGAGGGAGGGAGGGAGGGAGGGAGGGAGGGAGGGAGGGAGGGAGAGAGAGGGAGGGAGAGGAGGGAAGATTAATAAGGGGAGGGAGGGAGGGAGGGAGGGAGGGAGGGAGGGAGGGAGGGAGGAGGGAGGGAGGGAGGGAGAGAGAGAGAGAGGGAGAATAAGGGAGGGAGAATAAGGGGAGGGAAGGAAGGAAGGGGAAGGAAGGAAGGAAGGAAGGAAGGAAGGAAGGAAGGAAGGAAGGAAGGAAGGAAGGAAGGAAGGAAGGAAGGAAGGAAGGAACAGAAAGAAGGTGAGAGGGAGAATGAGAAGGAGAAGGTGGGTGTGAGCGAGAGAGAAAGAGACAGATCGAGAGAACGGAAAGAGGGAGTAGGCGTTTAGTTCCATTGATAACGACGACAGGTCTGAGTTTTTGTCTCCGTCAAGTTGAGAGAACTCAAGTGAACTAGCTAGCTGAACCCAAGTGAACTAGCTAGCTGAATCCAAGTGAACTAGCTAGCTGAACCCAAGTGAACTAACTAGCTGAACTTGTGAACTAACTAGCTGAACCCAAGTGAACTAACTAGCTGAACCCAAGTGAACTAACTAGCTGAACCCAAGTGAACGACACAGCTTTTGGTTCAGGCCCATCACCCTTATGATTTACTGAAGGAAGTGTTTATAAGTAAAACAACACTTCCTCTCTGTCTCCACCTCTTTCTCCGCCCTTAACCACTGGTGCCAGGAGACTTCTTTCACACCCATAAAAACAAAACAGAGTGAGAGAGCGACAGAGAGGGAGAGAGAGTGAGAGAGACGTAGCTGCATTTCCTGACAACATGTCAAAAATATAAAACAATTAGTGTCATTTCCCCAAATTTGAAACACTTATTCAAGGTTTCAAAGACCTCTCGATGAGAGTAGGCTACCCGTCCTGTTGGGGGAGGACGCAGAGAGCTGTGGGTTGGCAGCACACTACATTGCTGCCTGCCATAAGTTGAGGGACAGTGTCTGACAGATCAACCAACCCAGTCCTCTACTGTATGCTTATTGTTATTGTTCAATTTATGGTTATTTTGACCCTTGGTTATTGTTGTTACTGTTGTTCCGTTGACAATTTTGATTCTCATTTGTATTTTTATATTGTAAATATCCACAATAAGCTTTGGCAATATGTACATTGTTATGGCACGCCAATAAAGCAAATTGAATTGAATTGAGAGAGAGAGAGAGAGAGAGAGAGAGAGAGAGAGAGAGAGACAAAGAGAGTGAGAGAGATCGACAAAGAGAGAGAGACAAAGAGAGAGAGAGACAAAGAGAGAGAGAGAGAGAGAGACAAAGAGAGAAAGAGAGAGAGTCAAATAGATAGAGGGAGGGGGGGAGAGTCAAAGAGAGAGGGGGAGTCAAAGAGAGAGGGAGGGGAGAGTCAAAGAGAAAGGGACGGGGAGAGTCAAAGAGAGAGGGAGGGGAGAGTCAAAAGAGAGGGGGAGTCAAAGAGAGAGGGGGAGTCAAAGAGAGAGGGCGGGGGAGTCAAAGAGAGAGGGAGGGGAGAGTCAAAGAGAGAGGGCAGGGGAGAGTCAAAGAGAGAGGGGGAGTCAAAGAGAGGGAGGGGGAGAGTCAAAGAGAGGGGGAGAGTCAAAGAGAGAGGGACGGGGAGAGTCAAAGAGAAAGGGAGGGGGAGAGTCAACGAGAGAGGGGTGAGTCAAAGAGAGAGGGAGGGGGGAGAGTCAAAGAGAGAGAGGGGGGAGTCAAAGAGAGAGGGAGGGGAGAGTCAAAGAAAGAGGGGGAGTCAAAGAGAGAGAGGGGGAGAGTCAAAGAGAGGAGGGAGGGGGAGAGTCAAAGAGAGAGGGGGAGTCAAAGAGAGAGGGCGGGGGGAGAGTCAAGAGAGAGTCAAAGGAGAGGGGGAGAGTCAAAGAGAGAGGGGGAGTCAAAGAGAGAGGGCGGGGGAGTCAAAGAGAGAGGGAGGGGAGAGTCAAAGAGAGAGGGCAGGGGAGAGTCAAAGAGAGAGGGGGAGTCAAAGAGAGGGAGGGGGAGAGTCAAAGAGAGGGGGAGAGTCAAAGAGAGGGAGGGGGAGAGTCAAAGAGAGAGGAAGGGGAGAGTCAAAGAGAGAGGGAGGGGGAGAGTCAAAAGAGAGGGGGAGAGTCAAAGAGAGAGGGAGGGGGAGAGTCAAAGAGAGAGGGAGGGGGTGAGTCAAGAGAGAGGGGGGGAGTCAAATAGAGAGGGAGGGGGAGAGTCAAGAGAGAGGGGGGGGGAGAGTCAAAGAGAGAGGGTGGAGTGTCAAAGAGAAAGGGAGGGGGAGAGTCAAAGAGAGAGGGAGGGGGAGAGTCAAAGCAAGACGGATGGGGAGAGTCAAAGGATCACACACAACATGAATTTTATTTCATAGGGGTGCAGGTCTCCTCCTGGGGCTGGGAAGCTATTTTTAGTGGCACCAGTAAGGTGGTGCAGCAGGAGAAAGGCCCCCAGGTGGACAGGATATGGTTCCTCTGAAGGACTTACTATTACTACACTATGCAATCACAACAGGTGTGGGAACCTTCTGCGGTGGCGTAAAACACTCCAAAGTCAACCATCTCAAGGGTAAACCCAGTCTGGGGAATACCCAGTCTTGTCCTCTCAGTACCATGGTCAAATATAGCCATGCCTGGGAAGTGGGAACCAGTCTCTGTTGAAACCTGAGGCTGTCCTCCTGGCCTCTCTAACCCAACCGTGAGACCTCAGGACTTCAGGATAACTGGTTACAGTAAACAACTCTGAAAACAGAGACGCATGGGAAACAAACAGGCTCTCTTTCTGCATCATCGTCTGGACATCAAGCTTGTTTCAGACCTGTCAATGACAATGACACTGATAACACTGTAGTCTTACTGTAGCACAAGGGAAATGATGCATCAAGGGAATATATTTTATTCAGCTGTAGGTATTTATCTTCTATTCTTTTAAAATTCACAGAGAGTTTAAACTGTATTTCACAGAAACGTACGTGTCAGGACTTCTACCGAAGTCGTTGCCTCTCCTTGTTCGGGCGGTGCTCGGCGTTCGACGTCACCGGTCTTCTAGCCAACATTGATCCATTTTTCATTTTCCATTGGTTTTGTCTTGTCTTCCCACACACCTGTTTTCAACCACATTCATTACCTGTTGTGTATTTAACCCTCTGTTTCCCCTCATGTCTTTGTCAGAGATTGTTTATTGTCAGTGTTGTGTTTATTGTACGCGACGGGTCCTCGTACCCATGTTTGTTTATATTCTATTCTTATCAGTGTTATGGAGCATGTTGAGGGTAGAAGATGTTCAGGGTCCAGTTGGTTCCAGACTTGGTACTCCGGTACCGCTTGCCGTGCGGTAGCAGAAAGAACAGTCTATGACTTGGGTGGCTGGAGTCTTTGCAGCTGTAGAACTTTTTGAGGATGTGGGGGTCCATGCCAAATCTTTTCAGTCTCCTGAGGGGGAATAGGCGTTGTCGTGCCCTCCTCACGGCTGTGTTGGTGTGTGTGGACCATGATAGATCCTTGGTGATGTGGACACAGAGGAACTTGAAGCTCTCGACCTGCTCCACTACAGCCCGTCGATGTGAATGGGGCCGTGGCTCGGCCCTCCGTTTCCTGTAGCCCGGGATCAGCTTCTTTGTCTCGCTGACGTTAAGGGAGAGTGTTGTTGTCCTGGTGTCTCCATATAGGCTGCCTCATGACCAGGCCTCCCTGTAGTGCTGTCTACGTGCTTCGTCTCTCCCATAATCACAGGCTAGTGAAGTCACCTCTATCTACTGAGCTAAAGTCTGTTTTACATTTGAACTCTAATGTTTACGATAGCGATGGCCGACTGATCCTAGATCTGTGCGTAAGAGCAAATAGTAGCTACAGAGCCAGTCACAAAGGGGATTAGACACGTTTGATAAGGTCCTTTCTGATGGGGTCTGATCTGTGTGTGATTGCTTGTCTGGGGGGCTTTGTTGCAATGGGAAAGTAGGGCTGCTGATGATAGCATCAGAGTCATGCCTGGTCATTCCATTGGATTTGGATCAAATGTTTGGATAAGGGTT
>NC_088401.1:13008995-13088995 GCF_034236695.1 Oncorhynchus nerka | reverse complement strand
AGGAAACTACAGACACCCCCTGACTCTGTCCCTCCTGAGGAAACTACAAACACCCCCTGACTCTGTCCCTCCTGAGGAAACTACAGACACCCCCTGACTCTACCCTCCTGAGAACAGTGGGGGGGTGGGGGGGGGCAGAGGGGTGGCCCCAAAACAATGACATAGCACGACTCACTTCACGTCAGGGGAAACCTCAGAAATGGAACACTGGTACCCAGTCAATCATCATGCATCTCTGTTCCCTTTCTGACTCTCCTCTTCTTCCTCTCTAACTCTATCTCCCATTACACCTATTTTGCATAAACTGCTCCCTTATCCACTGCCAGAACAGAGTCTCAGTATTTGACTAAATATCCTCCATATATTCACAGACATGCTGATTTTCTTCAAATAGCACTTATGGCCGTAGAATTGAACCGGCCTTGACTTGAGTGAACCGCGTGCTGTGCCTTCCATATGACAACAACAGGTGTTGGCAGTGTAATTCAGCCAGGATCACAACCATAGAAGCACTCAGAAAACAACAAGAGGTTGACAACATGTTGCATCCTTCTGCAGTAACTATGGTAACCACTGACCAGCCACTCCAATGATGCTGGCCTTTAATCAGGGAGCGACGGATGGTGAAGTTTCATTCTGTCAACATTTCCATTATCCCCATTGTATCCCACGGAAACCGCAATCACCTGCCATGACCCACGGGGGTAGTCATGGGAACGTGCACATCTCGAAAATGGATAAATAAACAAGGGTGATGAACAGCAGAGAGAAGGAAAATAATCATGGCTCTTATTTTCACATTTCACTTTTCTGTGACAAATACAATTGGAAGTATGGTGCTTTATCAGGTAAGGTCATGCTAACCTTATACCTGTCTCCAGACCTTATAGTTAAAGTCAGGTTTTAGAGAGTGGGGAAACTGATGCTAGATCTGTGCCGATGTCTACCCAGCTCCACAAAGATGGTCCTCATCACCCATCTTTATCCAACATCCCTAGGTGTAGGATGTCTGTGCCAAGGTTACAAGCCTCCAGCCGGGCGGCTCTTTGATACTTCATCCTACAGAAGGACCTTTACTCTAGCCAGAAGAGGCTACTGGACAGGGAAGAGAGGAGATGGTGACTAAGTGGATCTACATTAAATCTAAACTAAAGGGGGGGGGGGGGGGGGTGATAGAACGGACCACTAGAGGGTTGGGGGGTCAGGGAGGAAGTATGTGGTTTTTAGTTGGACAATAATGTTTGCTTCGACCAGCATTAAATCAATGGGAGAATGTGTGTGGGATAAAAAAACATTTCAAACCAATGACTACAAACTCATCTACTATGTTATTGGAAGGGTTTACTATGTAAGGCCAGTTTCTTTTAGTGGTCCTCTCCAGCCCGTGTCAGTTGAATTAGTAACACAAGTATTTTTAAGAGCACTGAGATACAGAGAGTAATGTCAGTTTAGATCACACACACACATGACAATGTGTCTTTTAATCCTAAACAGCATTCTGTCCTGCTCCCAATCCCAAGTCCCTTCCCCAAAGAGATGCCCAATCACAAAGCGGGTCAACAATGGTGCTGTCGCTCAATCTGTCTCTATAGTGACCGCAGAGAACGCCGGGGTCCGTGAGGTCACTTTCATTCCAGTATTCTCCAAACAGCGACTAATTGCTTTGTTTGTGCTGGGGTTCCTTGTCAGCGAGCAGGCAAATTCCCAGCACAGAGCAAATATCAATCACACCAGCTAATCATATGCTGCTATTCACACCAAATGACTGGAGAGAGAAGGAGCGGGACAGAAAGAGAAAGAGGGAGAGAGAGAGAAAGAGGGAGAGAGAGAGAAACAGAGAGAGAGACACAGAGAGAGAGAGAGGTAGAGGTAGAGAGAGAGGTAGAGGTAGAGAGAGAGAGAGAGAGAGAGAGGTAGAGAGGTAGAGAGAGAGAGAGAGAGAGAGGTAGAGAGAGAGAGAGGTAGAGAGGTAGAGAGAGAGGTAGAGAGGTAGAGAGAGAGAGAGAGAGAGAGAGAGAGAGACAGAGAGAGAGAGAGAGAGAGAGAGAGAGAGACAGAGACAGAGAGAGAGAGAGAGAGAGAGAGAGAGGTAGAGGTAGAGAGAGAGAGAGGTAGAGGTAGAGAGAGAGAGAGAGGTAGAGAGAGAGATATTAGAGATATTAGAGATACATATTTCCCCCAGATCACACAGATCCACAAAGAATTCGAAAACAAATCCAATTTTGAAAAACTCCCATATCTACTGGGTGAAATTCCACAGTGTGCCATCACAGCAGCAAGATTTGTGACCTGTTGCCACGAGAAAAGGGCAACCAGTGAAGAACAAACACCATTGTAAATACAACCCATATTTATGCTTATTTATTTTATCTTGTGTCCTTTAACTATTTGTACATTGTATATATATATATATATATATATATATATATATATATATATATAATATGACATTTGTAATGTCTTTACTGTTTTGAAACTTCTGTATGTGTAATGTTTACTGTTCATTTTTGTTGTTTTTCACCTTATATATTCACTTTGTATGTTGTCTACCTCACTTGCTTTGGCAATGTTAACACATGTTTCCCATGCCAATAAAGCCCTTGAATTGAATTGAATTGAGAGAGAGAGAGAGAGAGAGGCTCAGCTGCTCTACTTCTCTGTAAGTAAAGTTCACACTTCAGTGGTTGTCTTTGTGATGGTGCTTGGGAGAAGAAAGGAAGGAGGTGGGGTGTTTTTCAGCATATATTGTGTGTTTTCTCTGTCTAGTGAGTTTTCCTTGTTGAAACAGCTGTAATATCAACCCAGTAACTTTGCAGAGGCATCCCATCAGATCAATTTCCCCCCCATCGTCTCCCCCCTCCACTCTCTCTTCTCCCTTTTATCTCTACCTCTCTCTATCGTGTTTTCAGGGATTTGAACGGGCCGAGCCGAGCAGGCCTTTCTGAGAGGTGAACTCTGGGAACTCTGCCAAAACTCTCTGAGTAATTCAGCCATCTGGATTGAGGTCACTGTTAGTCGCGGGGTGCACAGTATGAGACAGCACCATCCACACAGCAGAAAAGGCTCTGGGATTACAGTAGGCCTATTGCCGTGTTCATCACTTCCTTCAGGAAAAAAAGATACATTCATAATTATTTGAAACATCCATCACTATGACAAAGTACAGTAGAAATGTCACAAAGACCTGTAATTGTTGAGTTGCGATATAAAGAGATATTTCTGAGGTAATTCCCACAGCCGCATTCATATTCATGCGGGTCTGAGGGTTTCTGAATGCTCTCAGCAGTAAAAGACAGAGGATAGCTCATCCTCCTACACCACCTAACATGATGGAAAGAGACACTCAGGAGGAAATAAGGCCAATAAGGAGCTGATGTCAGGAGCTAGACAGTTAGGTTTCTGAGGTGAGGTGAACTCACACAGTCACACACTGAACAGGTCATACACAGGTCATACACACTGTCACCTCAACCCCTTTATAACGGCCCACCATTGGGATGCATCTTATAGACAAGGGAGTATTAAACTCTGACCCTACGAGGTCCTGAACCTGCTGGTTTTCTGTTCTACCTGATAATGAATTGGACACAAATGGTGTCCCAGGTTTAAATCAGTCCCTGATTGGAGAGGGAAGAATGAAAGAATGCAGTGGAACTGGTGTCCCAGGTTTAAATCAGTCCCTGATTAGAGAGGGAAGAATGAAACAGTGCAGTGGAACTGATGTCCCAGGTCTAAATCAGTCCCTGATTAGAGAGGGAAGAATGAAACAATGCAGTGGACTTGATGTCCCAGGTCTAAATCAGTCCCTGATTAGAGAGGGAAGAATGAAACAATGCAGTGGAACTGATGTCCCAGGTCTAAATAAGTCCCTGATTAGAGAGGGAAGAATGAAACAATGCAGTGGAACTGATGTCCCAGGTCTAAATCAGTCCCTGATTAGAGAGGGAAGAATGAAACAATGCAGTGGAACTGATGTCCCAGGTCTAAATCAGTCCCTGATTAGAGAGGGAACAATGAAACAGTGCAGTGGAACTGATGTCCCAGGTCTAAATCAGTCCCTGATTAGAGAGGGAACAATGAAACAATGCAGTGGACCTGATGTCCCAGGTCTAAATCAGTCCCTGATTAGAGAGGGAACAATGAAACAGTGCAGTGGAACTGATGTCCCAGGTCTAAATCAGTCCCTGATTAGAGAGGGAAGAATGAAACAATGCAGTGGACCTGATGTCCCAGGTCTAAATCAGTCCCTGATTAGAGAGGGAAGAATGAAACAATGCAGTGGAACTGATGTCCCAGGTCTAAATCAGTCCCCGATTAGAGAGGGAACAATGAAACAGTGCAGTGGAACTGATGTCCCAGGTCTAAATCAGTCCCTGATTAGAGAGGGAACAATGAAACAGTGCAGTGGAACTGATGTCCCAGGTCTAAATCAGTCCCTGATTAGAGAGGGAACAATGAAACAATGCAGTGGAACTGGCTTCCAAGTCCAGAGTTGAGTTCAAAGATTACAGACTAAAGCCTGTTTTGTAAAATACAATGTGTTGGAGTGAATAGTTTGTCTTCAAAAAGGTATTGAAGCACAAGTGTGGACAATGAAATTGTGCATTATATATCCTTGTCTTTGTTTTCTTATGAAGCTTTAAATTTGGCAATACAGACATACTGTAAGCGATTCCAGTCTCTAACTAAAGGTTCGTAAAACGTAATGGGCTGACAAGACAGAATCTGTGGTGTTGGATTAGAATGGATGGCAATGTAGTGTACTGTTACTGAGGAGTACCAAGGCAAAATGTGCCCACGCAGAAAAAGTGCCAATCCTGATGCATTCGAAGTCAACAGAAGGGAAATGTAACACCTGCTGCACTTGATGTCCTCAAAATAACTGTCAAGTAGTCAACAACAACAAAACATATATCCAGGATTCCGTAACAGAACAAGACCTTACATCCACCTCCTGTTCAATTTGGAAACATTGTCCAACAGGATTGTAACCTGTCAAAAATCCTATTGGATTAGTGGTTTTTCCAAAAGAATCCTATTGGATTAGTGATTTTTCCAAAAGAATCCTATTGGATTCGTGATTTTTTTTTCAAAAGAATCCTATTGGATTGGTGGTTTTTCCAAAAGAATCCTATTGGATTCCAATGCAAGAATCCAATTGAAAAATACTATCAGATTTTGGAACCTGTCCCATTAGACTCTTATGGGATTATATCCTTTAGGATTCTATTTTATAGGACCCTATAGGATTCCAATACATGAATCCAAATGAAAAATCCTATACGATTTTGGGACCAGTCCTAAAATCCTATAGGATATGTTCCAAAATCGGATTTTCTATTGGATTCTAATCAGATTTTGGGGGGGATTTTCTTTTACTAGGAAATAGTTTCTTACCAAAGTCAATTACAATAATTCACACAAAATCCAACTACATTTCACTCCAAATATGTTGTAAACTAATGTGTTACTGTGCTTCAATTAAAGCGTAATTACTTGGCTGCTGATTTGTACACATGTAATGTGTCTATGGGTACAGAGAAGATGCAAAGGGTAAGACTGACAGTGTAATCATAGGATGGGACCGGTAGGCCTACCTATGTAATTACACAGACCAAAACACCGTGAGAAACGAGCCTTCATTACCAGTGGATATTTTATTATACAAATTCATATCTGAATCGCAATGTATCGACCTACATAGGGCAGGCGAGAATGTTATGAAGCGCGTGTGAGGGGGGAATAATCACAGCGTCAGCACCACCAAGCGGTACTAAAACAGTTCAGAGAAACACTGCAAACTTCTACACCGGGATATTCTTATTATTTTGTGAATAATATCATCGGCTAATATTATTATTATTATTATATGGTGAAAGTGCATTTATTCTAGCTATATGAACAGTTGAATCGTGCACAACAACAGAACAGAGCAGGTGGAAACGTTTAATCTCTCTCCAGTAAAATAAAAACTCCCGAGGTTGCAGTATTTAGACTGCAAGACTGCACTTTAATCAGTTCAGTGAAAGGTATAATTCGGAAAGAAGAAAATATAGTCAAGGTAATGCAATTCAAGTGCCAAGATTTATAAACCACTCACCAAATGAAATCTCCAACTACTCCCGTTCATCTAGCAGGAGCGAAGCTGCGAGTTTCAACCAGTCTGAAGAAGAAGATGAGCGTTGGCGTGGCTCGGGGAAATGAAGGTAAAGATAGAGTAATCACAGTTTGCGTTCTCATATCCAAAACGTCCAGTAACTCAGTCTCTGACTGCTCAGCACATTTCCCAGGTCTCTCTCTCTATGCCGTCTCTCCAGGGTCGTATATTTTTCTGTCCTCGTGTCTCCTCGCCCAGCGCGCTACGTAACTGGACACAGCAACGCACTGCTGAGCTCCGCTGCAGCTCACAGACAATCGCCTCGGTCACTGAGACAAGGGACCAGGACGCAAACCAAGCGACGCGGACACTTTAAACTTTGTTATAACTGTAGCACGAAGGATGATCTGGCGGAGCTTTGCAGAGTGCGCGCGCTATGTTGGTTGCTGCGTGCAAGGCAAGCGCTCTGTGATAGACATAGAGTTCGCAGGATTTTAAAAGGAACTGAACGAACATTGCGCCCCTACTTTGCTTTTTAAAAATGTTTACAAGATCAGCTTCAAAACCTCCGTTTCGTTTCTCTTGAGATACATACAGTTGTTTTCGTCAACTCTTGTTTTTTATTTATTTTATTTAATATCTTTAATTAATATATCCTCTGTCAGTTGGCCCTTTACATGCACTTTGCATACGGAGTCGGCAGACATACATTTCATTATGTTGATGAAACTTGTTGGGAACCCATAGGGGTCATAGCGTTCCATAAGTATGTTCTCAGAGATGAAGTCAAAAGCCTACTTTCATTTAGCAGATCCAGAGATCCAGAGGGACTTACCGGTAGCTAGGTGAGACAACCACATATCACAGTCATAGAAAGTACATTTCACCTCAATAATTGATGTGGGATTATTTAAAATACTGTTTGAAGAGGTAGGGTTTCAGATGATTTTTGGAAGATGGGTAGGATGCTGTCCTAACTAAAGGGGAAGATGGTTCCACCATTGGGGTGACAGGACAGAGAAGAGCTTTGACTGGATTGGGCGGGAGCTGCCCTCCCGTAGGGGTGGGAGGAACCAGGAGACCAGAGGTGGCAGAACGGAGTGCTTGGGTTAGGGGGTAACGTTTGAGCGTTCGTTCACACCGTGGATTAATTGACCATGATTCTAGCGCCTCCGCTGCTGCAATAGTGGGTGGCAGGGAGCGGCGCACAGCTTCCTGTAGGTCGTGTACGTACTGCAAACGGACATTACAGAGCCATTATTGACCCATGAGATCCCAATGTTTTTTGTTGACTATGCTAACATTTATTATTTCACATCTAGTCTCTACACTCAATTGTACCATGCCAAGTCCAAGTCGTGCAACAGGTAGCCTTGAGTGAAACAACAGTTCTGTGAATATTTGTATTTATTTTAATTTTATTTAACGTTTATTTAACCTGGCAAGTCAGTTAAAAACAAATTCTTATTTACAATGACGGCCTACCCCGGGTCAAACCCTGATGACGCAGGACCAATCGTGCGCTGCCCTATGGGACGCCCAATCACGGCCTGGTGTGATACAAGATAACAGCTCCTACTTTTGAAAGATATTGCTTGGGTGAAAACGGCACCATGTTTAAAAAGGCCTTTCAGAGAGAAGCAGCGAAATACAGCCAACCTCCTTGTGAATAGAAATAGCAATAAAAAAAAACATAAATACATGTCAACTCATTTTAATTCTGTCAAAAGTAATAATCAACTTCTCAGACATGGGTCCATTTCAAATCTTAACTCTACATCCACACCAATCAGCATGTAGCAAATACGATGCCCATATAAACTGTCAAAATGTGTATAAAGTAGATGTTCATGCCTTGAGCGTGACATCTGGAATTTAATTTATTTGTCATTTTTATCCCTACAGCCAAATGACCATGTTGGTCAAGCTGTTCCCAGACACGGCCTATCTATGACAGTCATCCTGTGATGACACTTGACAGAGGGGCGACGTTGGCTGCTTTGACAGATGCATTTAGTTATTAAGTCAACAACAGACTGTTAAATAGACCTCTGCCTCTTCCTGTACTGGCCTAGCTGAACACAGATACAGTAGGATAGGCTCTCTGTACCCACACATCTACATTCAAATCAGGAAACTTTCATAAAAATGCAAACCGCCCACAATAGAGGATAAAGTAAAGCTGTGATTTACATTTGAAGTGGCAATCCTCCAACTCACTAGCTTTCGCTCTCTTTCGCTCTCTTTCTCTCTCTCACCTCTAACTCTCATCTCTCTCTCTCTCTCTCTCTCGCTCTCTCTCTCTTGATACGGGAAGTGTGTGGGTAACCTTTTCCTCCTCTATCTGCCAAGCAATGCAATGGGAGCATCCCTTCTTTCATTAAATACGGAAAAGTTCCAATGCGAAATGTCAAATTTGTCAGAGAACGTTAGCATATTTACAAGGCTGAGACTTGGCATGGATTAGGTAGTACAATATGTATGATGCATTTGTTTGATGCCAGGGAAGGACAAAGACTAGACAGGACACAGGGGGAGCCTGTTTTTCATCCTGTACATCCCGTGGTGACTTGTACATATTACTCACTGCAGCTGTCCAACAGTTTCTAAGAACTGACTAACTCAACATCAGTGAATTCATCTTCAGTTGTGTCACGCTGGCTGGATGTCCTTTGGGGTGGTGGACCATTCTTGATACACACAGGAAACTGTTGAACGTGGAAAAAACCCCAACAGCGTTCGCCCTCTGAATGGCTCACATACACAACCCATGTCTCAATTGTCTCAAGTTTTTTTTATCCTTCTTTAACTTGTCCCCTCCCCTTCATCTACACTGATTGAAGTGGATTTAACAAGTGGCATCAATAAGGGATCATAGCTTTCACCTGGATTCCCCTGGCCAGTCTATGTCATGGAAAGAGCAGGTGTTCTTCATGTTTTTTAAACTCAGTGTACATTTTGACATGTTTACATAACGTGGAACCTAGAATGATTTGAATTAATATCACAGCTGTCACAAGGTCTAATATTTTAGATTTTAGTCATGTAGCAAACACTCTCATCCAGAGCGACTTACTGGAGCAATTAGGTTTAATTGCCTTGCTCAAGGGCACATCGACAGTATAACCAACTCTCTAAACCGCTAGGCTAAAGCACATGTAGGTAGTAACTGTCTGGATTCAGAACCTACTGTTTGATTCCATCTCAATCTGGATCTAGCTCTTACTCCAACTAAAGCGTCTCCACTTGGAGAGCCTAAAACCCCTGGAAGTGTTATTTACATCGTTATCAAGTTAGATTCCACACAATGGTGGGTCTTGATATAAATAAGCTTAAATTTAGATTCCAGACAATGGTGGGTCTTGATATAAATAAGCTTAAATTTAGATTCCACACAATGGTGGGTCTTGAGATAAATAAGCTTAAATTTAGATTCCAGACAATGGTGGGTCTTGAGATAAATAATCTCTGCTAATGGATGGATGGAGGGGAGAGGAATCACCTCTGGTGTGTGTGTCCCTCTCCTTAAACAGCAGACATACTGTATTCCATAGGTGCCAGAGTCAGTCTAATAATCTGGAGTTGCCAGGCAACCCACACCAAAAATCTAGGCTAGGCACAAGTCCCTTACCGCTCTTCACTCCATCCCTTCCTCCCTCCATCCCTTCAACTTGCCCCAAACGTGTTTGCTGTTGTGAAGAGTGTGTGTGTGTCTCTCTCTCTCTCTTTCTCTGTGTGTGTCTCTTTGTGTGTGCATTTCTCTGTGTGTGTGTGTGTGTGTGTCTCTCTCTCTTTCTCTGTGTGTGTCTCTCTGTGTGTGCATTTCTCTGTGTGTGTGTGTGTGTGTCTATCTCTCTCTGTCTCTCTCTGTGTGTGTGCTTGTACCTCTGCCTTCCCTCCTACAGCAATCTGTCCATCTGTCCTACTGCTGCTGCTACAGAGCCTCTGGTCAGCTCAGGACTGGATGACCTCTGGGAACCCTAAGAACAAACAATCCATTGCATGTATGCCACACACACACACACACACACACACACACACACACACACACACACACACACACACACACACACACATCGCGTTTACAGCAGCTGACTCAATCACCTAAGAAAGACTGTCCCCTGGGGATGGGGTGTGTGCATTTATATGGACCGTGGGTCAGTTTGGATAGGGTGACGGAGAGGGGGGATGGAGAGGGGGTGATGGAGAGGGTGATGGAGAGGGTCATGGAGAGGGGGTAATGGAGATGGGGTGATGATGGAGAGGGGGTGAAGGAGAGGGTGATGTAGAGGGGGTCATGGAGAGGGGTAATGTAGATGGGGTGATGATGGAGAGGGGGTGGCGAGGGTTGAATGAGAGGGGGTGAGGAGGGGTGATGGAGAGGAGGTGAGGAGGGGCTGAGGAGTGGGTGATGGAGGGTTCATGGGGAGGGGGTGATTGAGAGGGTGACAGAGAGAGGGTGACAGAGAGGGGTGAGGGGTTGAGGAGGGGTTGAATGAGAGGGGGTGAAGAGGGGGTGAGTAGGGGGTGAGGATGGGGTGATGGAGAGTATAGTTCCTGAAAGGAGGAGAAAAAGGGAGGGAGGGTAGAGCGGGAGAGGAGTGCTGGCCAACTGAATCTCTGCAGTCATCTTTCACCCTGCTACTGTATCGGCGTGGGCCCAATGAGCCATCCCACACTGCACTGGGGTCAAGGCCAGGCGATTTCTCAGGCTTACCCAGCCTTGCCTTGCCCCTGCGGTGGCGGGGGAGAGGACCCTGTAGTGTCGGAGCTCCAGAATGTCTGCTGTAATGGTAACTGTCACGGTCCAGAGGAAGAAGGATTTGTCTTTTGATGTCAATGATGTCATAAATGTCAAGGTTCTCCATGAATAATTTCTGCAGTGAGGGGAAGTGATTGAACCAGATAGACCTGGTGTCTCCCAGGTGTATAACAAAACACACCTGAAACACACAGACACAGAGCTCAGCAAAATCTGGGTGAGATTTAATTTTCTAATGGCTGCCATATTATTGGCACAAAATCGGCTTGTTCTCATATAGTGCGTGTGTGTCCATGCACTCGTGTGTATGCATTGCCTATAAGTGTGCCCTCTGTCTTCTCTTGTGGCTTCAACAATGTGATGGAGTGGAGCTGTTGCACCCTCCAACCCAGCAGTCCCAGAATGAATGCATAGACTGACAGAGAGAGTCAGAGTGAAAGGGAGAGAGACACACACACAGAGAGAGAGAGAGACACACACACAGAGAGAGAGAGAGAGAGAGAGAGAGAGAGGAGAGAGAGAGAGAGAGAGAGAGAGAGAGAGAGAGCGAGAGACACACACACACAGAAAGAGAGAGAGAGAGAGAGAGAGAGAGAGACACACAGAGAGAGAGAGAGAGAGAGAGAGAGAGAGATAATCAAATGCCGTGCTCAGCCCTCAGTCCATCTTCCCCTACTCTACTCATACTCTGGCCGGATAGATCCCTCAATGTCCTCCCCTGCTTCCACCATGATGGATAATAACCCTCTCTCTCCCTTGGATGTGAAATGAAGTGGAAAAGTTCAGCGGCGGAGATGATAAACAATAATAGTATTGGTGTCAAGGGTTTTACTACCCATAAACAGTGATAGTATTGGTGTCAAGGGTTTTACTACCCATAAACAGTGATAGTATTGGTGTCAAGGGTTTTACTACCCATAAACAGTGATAGTATTGGTGTCAAGGGTTTTACTACCCATAAACAGTAATAGTATTGGTGTCAAGGGTTTTACTACCCATAAACAGTGATAGTATTGGTGTCAAGGGTTTTACTACCCATAAACAGTGATAGTATTGGTGTCAAGGGTTTTACTACCCATAAACAGTGATAGTATTGGTGTCAAGGGTTTTACTACCCATAAACAGTAATAGTATTGGTGTCAAGGGTTTTACTACCCATAAACAGTGATAGTATTGGTGTCAAGGGTTTTACTACCCATAAACAGTGATAGTATTAGTCAAGGGTTTTACTACCCATTAGTATTGGTGTAGGGTTTTACTACCCATTGGTGTCAAGGGTTTTACTACCCATAAACAGTGATAGTATTGGTGTCAAGGGTTTTACTACCCATAAACAGTAATAGTATTGGTGTCAAGGGTTTTACTACCCATAAACAGTGATAGTATTGGTGTCAAGGGTTTTACTACCCATAAACAGTGATAGTATTGGTGTCAAGGGTTTTACTACCCATAAACAGTGATAGTATTGGTGTCAAGGGTTTTACTACCCATAAACAGTGATAGTATTGGTGTCAAGGGTTTTACTACCCATAAACAGTGATAGTATTGGTGTCAAGGGTTTTACTACCCATAAACAGTGATAGTATTGGTGTCAAGGGTTTTACTACCCATAAACAGTGATAGTATTGGTGTCAAGGGTTTTACTACCCATAAACAGTGATAGTATTGGTGTCATGGGTTTTACTACCCATAAACAGTGATAGTATTGGTGTCAAGGGTTTTACTACCCATAAACAGTGATAGTATTGGTGTCAAGAGTTTTACGATTCATAAACAAATGATTGCCACACCCTGATCTGTTTCACCTGTCGTTGTGATTGTCTCCACCCACCTCCAGGTGTCTCCTGTTTTCCCCATTAGTCCCCGGTGTATTTATCCCTGTGTTTCCTGTCTCTCTGTGCCAGTTCGTCTTGTTTTCCCCATTAGTCCCCGGTGTATTTATCCCTGTGTTTCCTGTCTCTCTGTGCCAGTTCGTCTTGTTTTCCCCATTAGTCCCCGGTGTATTTATCCCTGTGTTTCCTGTCTCTCTGTGCCAGTTCGTCTCGTTTTGCCAAGTCCACCAGCATTTCTCCTAGCTCCTATTTTTCCCAGCCACTGTTTTTTTCCTAGCCCTCCTGGTTCTGACCACTCTGCCTGTTCTGACCTCGAGCCTGCCTATCCCCTTGTACTGTTTGGACTCTGACCTGGTTTATGAACTCTCGCCTGTCCCTGACCTGCCTTTTGCCTACCCCTTTTGGTATAATAAATATCGGAGCTCAACCATCTGCCTCCTGTGTCTGCATTTGGCTCTCGCCTTGGGCCCTTATAATGATAGAATTTGTGTCAAGGGTTTTACTATCCACAAACAAATAGAAGAACCCTGTTGATCTATTCGTATTGACTATAAAATGTGTTTAAAAATATATATATATTTGGCAATATAACAAATAAACTCAGCAAGGAAAAGAAACGTCCCTTTTTCAGGACCCTGTCTTTCAACGATCATTTGTAAAAATCCAAATAATTTCACCCGTCTTCATTGTAGAGGGTTTAAACACTGTTTCCCATGCTTGTTCAATGAACCCATAAACAATTAATGAACTTGCACCTGTGAGTGATGGTCGGAATTCGCGTTAATCATCGAAGGGATGAACGTCACACCGAGGTGGAGGGTCCGTCATGGTCTGGTGAAGTGTGTATTTACACATGTTAAGATAAATGCAGTTGACAGTGAGAGGACGTTTCTTCTTTTTTTTGCTGAGTTCATAGTGGGTGTTATTGTGGGTGTTATTGTGTCTGCTAGCACACTCACAGCCCTTTGTCCTCGGTGTCACCGGGGTCACACACATACAACACCCCTCCAACAGCACTGTAAACACAGACACACACACACACAGGCAAGAATGCATACACACACAGGAACAAAGCTGTGTTTGTGTTTATTTGAATGGTGATGCTCTCTGATCACAGCAAATCAAGACTGGGCTTCCTGCTGCACTGTCTGTGTTTCTCTGGAGTTTAGTCCGTCTATATTTATGTTCTTGGCCTCTGCTGAAGCACAGAAAAAATGTCAGAAATCTGCAGAGTTTTTTTCACAGTGTGGACTGATGGATGCATTGACTGTCTATGTGCCACAGTGAAGAACTATATGGAATGGTTTATTTGACACTTTTTCCTGGATCACCCATAGGTTTCTGTATGCCGGTATTGACAATCCTCTTTTCATGGTAAATGTACTGTAACACTGTGTCTTTATGCAACCAATTTGTTTTCACATTTATCAAACTTCTCATCTATCTTCTGTCCCATTGAGAAATAAAAGTACAGGAAAAAAAACAATCCTAAAGAGCAAGAAACACAACAACAACCAGGATAACACCGAAAACGAGCCCTAACCGATAATCCTCATTGTTGTTACCTGGTCATGATCCTCTTTTATTACCGGTGATAATCTCTTTCCCACTTTTTATAATAATGAGGAGGCAGTATGATGTTGAAACTCATTAAAAACAAAAACCCTACATCCATCACACATCACAGGCACACACAGACACACAGACACACACAGACACACAGACACACACAGACACACAGACCGGACAAGTTAATTAATTGTAATTACTGGCAGGGATCCGCTTGGGGTTGAATGGAGGGAGAGAGACTGGAGCGACAGAACAGACAGAAGTACAAAATACAACAACAAAAAACATGTTGGGCTGAGCTAGGCTGGGCTGGGCTGAGCTAGGCTGGGCTGAGCTAGGCTGGGCTGGGCTGGGCTGAGCTAGGCTGGGCTGGGCTGAGCTAGGCTGGGCTGGGCTGAGCTGATGGGCTGAGCTAGGCTGGGCTGGGCTGAGCTAGGCTGGGCTGGGCTGAGCTAGGCTGGGCTGGGCTGAGCTAGGCTGGGCTGGGCTGAGCTAGGCTGGGCTGATGGGCTGATCTGAGCTGGGCTGCTCTGATGGGCTGAGCTGCTCTGATGGGCTGAGCTAGGCTGGGCTGGGCTGAGCTAGGCTGGGCTGATGGGCTGAGCTAGGTTGGGCTGAACTAGGCTGGGCTAAGCTGCTCTGATGGGCTGAGCTGTGCTGGGCTGATGGGCTGGGCTGAGCTGGGCTGTTCTGATGTGTTGAGCTGAGCTGGACTGCTCTGATGGGCTGAGCTAGGCTGGGCTGGGCTGAGCTAGGCTGGGCTAGGTTGCTCTGATGGGCTGAGCTAGGCTGGGCTAGGTTGCTCTGATGGGCTGAGCTAGGTTGCTCTGATGGGCTGAGCTAGGCTGGGCTAGGTTGCTCTGATGGGCTGAGCTAGGCTGGGCTAGGTTGCTCTGATGGGCTGAGCTAGGCTGGGCTAGGTTGCTCTGATGGGCTGAGCTAGGCTGGGCTAGGTTGCTCTGATGGGCTGAGCTAAGCTGGCCTGAGTTGGGCTGCTCTGATATACTGAGGTAGCCTATTGGGTTTATACAAGGACTAAAGATTATGGGTTACCTTCATGGGTAAGGGTTGCCCAAATTGAGAATATACACTCACAGCAGTACTATAACAGTGAAGGAGCAACGTACCAGAAATCCATTTCAAAAGGAAAAATGTGTGAAAATAGGAGACAGCAGAGACAACAACACATTGTAATCAGAGACATGCCTACAGGGTCTACTAGTACTTACCATAAAAACAATGAATTGGGTCTCAAGTCTCTGATGACCCATTGCAAAACTACAGGGCACCTCAACACGGTTAGCTGTAAAACACCCAACTAAATGTGACAAAGGGTTTCGAGTCAGGAGTGTGTGTATGTGTGTGTGTGTGTGTGTGTGTGTGTGTGTGTGTGTGTGTGTGTGTGTGTGTGTGTGTGTGTGTGTGTGTGTGTGTGTGTGTGTGTGTGTGTGTGTGTGTGTGTGTGTTTGTGTGTGTGTGTTCTTAATGAAGCCAGCTTGGGGCCACTGTGTTTAATGTTGTTATTGTCCAGTTGAGGGTCGAATATTATGGTACTTTATGAATGAGAGTCCACAGGCACTACATCAATGAATATAAGTTATTTGCTTTAGAACCTTAGGAATGAAAAATTCATTCAACGCTGATTCATTATGCATGTATATATTCATCAGGTTTGGAGTAGAGTCAACAGCAGCTTTGGAGGTTATAATAGGAGGCAATTGTGTGGCTGGTTATTTCAACAAATCCATTGTTTGACCCATAGGAGAGCTGTGTATTTGTTATATTGGTATGAAACAGCTTGACACCTTCTTATTGTTATGTTTTAGTATCTATTATTGTAACCTTGAACCATAACATGAACAACCTGTCTCACCTGTACCTCTCTGAACAACCTGTCTCACCTGTACCTCCCTGAACAACCTGTCTCACCTGTACCTCCCTGAACAGCCTGTCTCACCTGTACCTCCCTGAACAACCTGTCTCACCTGTACCTCCCTGAACAACCTGTCTCACCTGTACCTCCCTGAACAGCCTGTCTCACCTGTACCTCCCTGAACAACCTGTCTCACCTGTACCTCCCTGAACAGCCTGTCTCACCTGTACCTCCCTGAACAACCTGTCTCACCTGTACCTCCCTGAACAACCTGTCTCAGCTATACCTCCCTGAACAACATGTCTCATCTATACCTCCCTGAACAACCTGTCTCACCTGTACCTCCCTGAACAACCTGTCTCAGCTATACCTCCCTGAACAACCTGTCTCACCTGTACCTCCCTGAACATCCTGTCTCACCTGTACCTCCCTGAACAGCCTGTCTCACCTGTACCTCCCTGAACAACCTGTCTCACCTGTACCTCCCTGAACAACCTGTCTCAGCTATACCTCCCTGAACAACATGTCTCATCTATACCTCCCTGAACAACCTGTCTCACCTGTACCTCCCTGAACAACCTGTCTCAGCTATACCTCCCTGAACAACATGTCTCACCTGTACCTCCCTGAACAACCTGTCTCACCTGTACCTCCCTGAACAACCTGTCTCATTTGTACCCCCCTGAAATACATAGTCTCTACTGTACCTCCCTGAAGTACCTAGTCACATAGTCTCTACTGTACCTCCCTGAAGTACATAGTCACATAGTCTCTCTGTACCTCCCTGAAGTACCTAGTCACATAGTCTCTACTGTACCCCCCTGAAATACATAGTCACATAGTCTCTACTGTACCCCCCTGAAATACATAGTCTCTACTGTACCTCCCTGAAGTACCTAGTAACATAGTCTCATCTGTACCCCCCTGAAGTACCTAGTCACATAGTCTCTACTGTACCTCCCTGAAGTACATAGTCACATAGTCTCTACTGTACCCCCCTGAAGTACCTAGTCACATAGTCTCTACTGTACCTCCCTGAAGCACCTAGTAACATAGTCACATAGTCTCTACTGTACCCCCCTGAAGTACCTAGTAACATAGTCACATAGTCTCTACTGTACCCCCCTGAAGTACCTAGTCACATAGTCACATAGTCTCTACTGTACCTCCCTGAAGTACCTAGTCACATAGTCTCTACTGTACCTCCCTGAAGTACATAGTCACATAGTCTCATCTGTACCCCCCTGAAGTACCTAGTCACATAGTCTCTACTGTACCTCCCTGAAGTACATAGTCACATAGTCTCTACTGTACCTCCCTGAAGTACATAGTCACATAGTCTCTACTGTACCTCCCTGAAGTACATAGTCACATAGTCTCTACTGTACCTCCCTGAAGTACATAGTCACATAGTCTCTACTGTACCTCCCTGAAGCACCTAGTAACATAGTCACATAGTCTCTACTGTACCTCCCTGAAGTACCTAGTAACATAGTCTCTACTGTACCTCCCTGAAGTACCTAGTAACATAGTCTCTACTGTACCTCCCTGAAGTACCTAGTAACATAGTCTCTACTGTACCCCCCTGAAGTACCTAGTAACATAGTCTCTACTGTACCCCCCTGAAGTACCTAGTCACATAGTCTCTACTGTACCCCCCTGAAGTACATAGTCACATAGTCTCTACTGTACCTCCCTGAAGTACCTAGTCACATAGTCACATAGTCTCTACTGTACCTCCCTGGAGTACCTAGTCACATAGTCTCATAGTCTCTACTGTACCTCCCTGAAATACCTAGTCACATAGTCTCATAGTCTCTACTGTACCTCCCTGAAATACCTAGTCACATAGTCTCTACTGTACCTCCCTGAAGCACCTAGTCACATAGTCTCTACTGTACCTCCCTGAAGCACCTAGTAACATAGTCTCATCTGTACCCCCCTGAAGTACCTAGTCACATAGTCTCTACTGTACCTCCCTGAAGTACATAGTCACATAGTCTCATCTGTACTCCCCTGAAGTACCTAGTCACATAGTCTCTACTGTACCTCCCTGAAGTACATAGTCACATAGTCTCATCTGTACCCCCCTGAAGTACCTAGTAACATAGTCTCTACTGTACCCCCCTGAAGTACCTAGTCACATAGTCTCATAGTCTCTACTGTACCTCCCTGAAGAACCTAGTCACATAGTCTCTACTGTACCTGCCTGAAACACATAGTCACATAGTCTCATCTGTACCCCCCTGAAGTACCTAGTCACATAGTCTCTACTGTACCCCCCTGAAGGACCTAGTCACATAGTCTCTACTGTACCTCCCTGAAGTACCTAGTAACATAGTCTCTACTGTACCTCCCTGAAGTACATAGTCACATAGTCTCTACTGTACCTCCCTGAAGTACATAGTCACATAGTCTCATCTGTACCTCCCTGAAGTACCTAGTAACATAGTCTCATCTGTACCCCCCTGAAGTACCTAGTAACATAGTCTCTACTGTACCCCCCTGAAGTACCTAGTAACATAGTCACATAGTCTCTACTGTACCTCCCTGAAGTACCTAGTAACATAGTCTCATCTGTACCCCCCTGAAGTACCTAGTAACATAGTCTCTACTGTACCCCCCTGAAGTACTTAGTAACATAGTAACATAGTCTCTACTGTACCTCCCTGAAGTACATAGTCACATAGTCTCTACTGTACCTCCCTGAAGTACCTAGTCACATAGTCTCTAGTACATAGTCACATAGTCTCTACTGTACCTCCCTGAAGTACCTAGTCACATAGTCTCTACTGTACCTCCCTGAAATACATAGTCACATAGTCTCTACTGTACCTCCCTGAAATACCTAGTCACATAGTCTCTACTGTACCTCCCTGAAATACATAGTCACATAGTCTCTACTGTACCTCCCTGAAATACATAGTCACATAGTCTCATCTCTACCCCCCTGAAGTACCTAGTCACATAGTCTCTACTGTACCTCCCTGAAGTACCTAGTCACATAGTATCTACTGTACCTCCCTGAAGTACCTAGTCACATAGTCTCTACTGTACCTCCCTGAAGTACCTAGTCACATAGTCTCTACTGTACCCCCCTGAAGCACCTAGTCACATAGTCTCTACTGTACCTCCCTGAAGCACCTAGTAACATAGTCACATAGTCTCTACTGTACCCCCCTGAAGTACCTAGTAACATAGTCTCATCTGTACCCCCCTGAAGTACATAGTCACATAGTCACATAGTCTCTACTATACCTCCCTGAAGTACCTAGTCACATAGTCTCTACTATACCCCCCTGAAGTACATAGTCAGCATTTTTCTTATGTGATTGTCTTTTATCTGATTTACTGGCACTCACTTCTCATCACCCATCCATTCCTAATAGATACACAAATTCCCATTAACCTCTATGAGATCGGAGTCCCACCCACGGGACGGTTGAGCTAATCTAGGCTAATGTGATTAGCATGAGGTTGTAAGTAACAAAATCCAAATCCCAGGTCATAGACACATCTGATGTGGGCAGAGAGTATAAATCATGTGTTTCCTTTTAAATGGTGTCAAGAATAATAATGTCCTTGCTTCTGGTCCTGAGCTACAGACAGTTAGATTTGGGTTCGTCATTTTAGGAGAAAATTGAAATAAAGAGTTGGATCCTTAATTAACTCTATAATTGAATGGGTAATTGGTTGGTTAATTGATTTGCTCATTAATTGGTTAATTTCTTGGAATCCCTGATCTGTGCCCCTACGGCCCACTGGAGACACACTAGGGATTTGGGGAATTATGTCAACCCCCCCCCGCCCCACTCCATCGCCTTCATTCATTCCTCTCTCCACTACTCCTCCTCTCCAGACTGTGAAGCATGAGATTGGATTTATTCTGTAATGGAATAAAGCACATTGTTTCACATTGGTGGAGAGAAAGGGAGGATATATACAATATAGCACCGACGGGCCTGGTCGGGTAAGTTGATCAAGAACAGTGTTTCCTCCAGACAAAATCTATACAGGTTTTTACTGTGAAACAGGTCATCTCCAGGAGAACGAAGAAAAAGCTCCACTCAGGTATTTCCAGGTACTTTAACAAATTCTACAACGATAAAGATGAAGATTACTAGACACTAGGTTCAGTTTGGGGTTTTCCCATGATAATAGATTATCCTAAGAGCTGTGTTTACGGGCAACTTCCTACTCAGGGCAGTGGAAAATATTGAAATTCATACCGTGATGCCGGCCTATTTTTTGTGTGGAGGGAGAATAACTTTGCATTGTTCACAATTCTATCTGTGGTTGTATCTCTGTTACCTCTAATGTCCATTATTCTGTCGTTTCAGTCTTCTTCTCTGCCTCATCGTCTCACTGAATGAAGACACGCTATCAGCTCATTGACTATTATCTTACAATGACATCACATCCTCATAGCATCTTTCAATGTGACATCACATCCTAATAGCATCTTTCAGCGTGACGTCACATCCTAATAGCATCTTTCAGTGTGACGTCACATCCTAATAGCATCTTTCAGTGTGACATCACATCCTAATAGCATCTTTCAGTGTGACATCACATCCTAATAGCATCTTTCAGTGTGACGTCACATCCTAATAGCATCTTTCAGCGTGACGTCACATCCTAATAGCATCTTTCAGTGTGACGTCACATCCTAATAGCATCTTTCAATGTGACGTCACATCCTAATAGCATCTTTCAGACGTAGCATCTTTCAGCGTGACATCACATCCTAATAGCATCTTTCAGTGTGACATCACATCCTAATAGCATCTTTCAGTGTGACATCACATCCTAATAGCATCTTTCAGTGTGACATCACATCCTAATAGCATCTTTCAGTGTGACACCATCCTAATAGCATCTTTCAGTGTGACACCAATCCACAGTCAACTGCTATTTAATGTTGCATATTAATTTTCATATTCACATGGGCAGGGTAAGGACAGTGTATTAAAAGTGTTGTTTTAGTTGAAGTGATGCGATTGAGAAGGTCAGGATATATGATGTGCTTTATGCAGTATCTTAATGACTATCTTCTGGAAACTGAGAAAGTAGCCCCGATGGCCTTAAGTTCAATTTTAGCTCTTGACTCTTCTGGGCCACACAGAGTTCATAGAAAATCTGTGTCTTTATCCCTGCTAGGACATTTGACTCTTGCTCACTCGGTTGCATGCACAAACAAACAAACAAACAAACAAACAAACAAACACACACACACACACACACACAACACACAACACACACACACACACACCACACACACACACACACACACACACTGCTAGACCGGACATTATCAATAACCCCTGTCTCTCACATCAGATGAACAGCTCTTGGTCCTGGAGTTCCACATTGTCTGCAGCCTAAGGTTCATGCCAGACACGTACACCTCCTCATCTAGCCAATCACCATCCTGATTGAACCACTTATGATGCTCATTCAACCAATCAGGTCCTGATAGAACCAATCTAGCTCCCTGTGTCCCAGGGTCAGGGATGAATCAGGTGGTTCTACCCGGTCTCCCAGGGTCAGGGATGAATCCAATGGTTCTCCCTGTCTCCCAGGGTCAGGGATGAATCAGGTGGTTCTCCCTGTCTCCCAGCGTAAAGGATGAATCAGATGGTTCTCCCTGTCTCCTAAGGTCATGGATGAATCAGGTGGTTCTACCTGTCTCCCAGGGTCAGGGATGAATCAGGTGGTTCTACCTGTGTCCCAGGGTCAGGGATGAATCAGATGGTTCTACCCAGTCTCCCAGGGTCAGGGATGAATCAGGTGGTTCTACCCAGTCTCCCAGGGTCAGGGATGAATCAGGTGGTTCTACCTGTGTCCCAGGGTCAGGGATGAATCAGGTGGTTCTACCCAGTCTCCCAGGGTCAGGGATGAATCAGGTGGTTCTACCTGTGTCCCAGGGTCAGGGATGAATCAGGTGGTTCTACCTGTGTCCCAGGGTCAGGGATGAATCAGGTGGTTCTACCTGTGTCCCAGGGTCAGGGATGAATCAGGTGGTTCTACCTGTGTCCCAGGGTCAGGGATGAATCAGGTGGTTTAATGACTGGCTGGAACAGGAGACTGAAGCACTCAACGATCAGGGCCTGGGAATTGAACTTCTTGCGAAGAAGAAGGTGTTGTGTGAGGTTGAATATCAGAAAAGTATTGTGTTGAATTAAATTGAATGGCAACAGTGTTACAGTCAGCACAATCTGCAATACAATTATGAAATACCATTATTGCAAGGAGGCAATAGGGAGTTATACTGGTCAAACACTGAATGCGAATGAACCTGTATCTAAACTAACCTTTATTACAAAACACACACGCACAGCAAGGGTTCTCTTCAGAGACGTTCACTCTGTAGGTAGAGTCAGAGAAATACTGCAGTCACTCAGGACAATCCTAACATGTGTCCCTCCCTCCAGTTCTGTTCCTCTCCAGCGTTCTACTGTCAATATGAGACATCAACTCAATCCCAACAGACAAAGGAGCTGACGAATCACATCTGTTTAAGGTTTCTTGTGTGTTATTAGAGTCTTATTGGGGTCTTCTTTAACTTCAGCAGAGTTAGTTAAGGTGGCGTGTTAAAGACACAGCAGGACTGGACACATCGTCTTCAATCAACAGGACTGGACACATCGTCTTCAATCAACAGGACTGGACACATCGTCTTCAATCAACAGGACTGGACACATTGTCTTCAATCAACAGGACTGGACACATCGTCTTCAATCAACAGGACTGGTCTTCAATCAGCAGGACACACATCGTCTTCAATCAACAGGACTGGACACATCGTCTTCAATCAACAGGACTGGACACATCGTCTTCAATCAACAGGACTGGACACATCGTCTTCAATCAACAGGACTGGACACATCGTCTTCAATCAACAGGACTGGACACATCGTCTTCAATCAACAGGACTGGACACATCGTCTTCAATCAACAGGACTGGTCTTCAATCAGCAGGACTCACACATCGTCTTCAATCAGCAGGACTGGACACATCGTCTTCAATCAACAGGACTGGACACATCGTCTTCAATCAACAGGACTGGACACATCGTCTTCAATCAACAGGACTGGACACATCGTCTTCAATCAACAGGACTGGACACATCGTCTTCAATCAACAGGACTGGTCTTCAATCAGCAGGACACATCGTCTTCAATCAACAGGACTGGACACATCGTCTTCAATCAACAGGACTGGACACATCGTCTTCAATCAACAGGACTGGGTCTTCTATCAACAGGACACATCTGGACACATCTTCAATCAACAGGACTGGACACATCGTCTTCTATCAGCAGGACTGGACACATCGTCTTCAATCAGCAGGACTGGACACATCGTCTTCTATCAACAGGACTGGACACATCGTCTTCAATCAGCAGGACTGGACACATCGTCTTCAATCAACAGGACTGGACACATCGTCTTCAATCAACAGGACTGGACACATCGTCTTCAATCAGCAGGACTCAACAGGACTGGACACACACATGGACACATCGTCTTCAATCAACAGGACTGGACACATCGTCTTCAATCAACAGGACTGGACACATCGTCTTCAATCAACAGGACTGGACACATCGTCTTCAATCAGCAGGACTGGACACATCGTCTTCTATCAACAGGACTGGACACATCGTCTTCAATCAGCAGGACTGGACACATCGTCTTCAATCAACAGGACTGGACACATCGTCTTCAATCAGCAGGACTGGACATCGTCTTCAATCAGGACTGGACACTTCTTCAATCAACAGGACTGGACACATCGTCTTCAATCAGCAGGACTGGACACATCGTCTTCAATCAGCAGGACTGGACACATCGTCTTCAATCAACAGGACTGGACACATCGTCTTCAATCAGCAGGACTGGACACATCGTCTTCTATCAACAGGACTGGACACATCGTCTTCAATCAGCAGGACTGGACACATCGTCTTCAATCAGCAGGACTGGACACATCGTCTTCAATCAACAGGACTGGACACATCGTCTTCAATCAGCAGGACTGGACACATCGTCTTCTATCAACAGGACTGGACACATCGTCTTCAATCAGCAGGACTTCAATCAACAGGACTGGACACATCGTCTTCAATCAACAGGACTGGACACATCGTCTTCAATCAGCAGGACTGGACACATCGTCTTCTATCAACAGGACTGGACACATCGTCTTCTATCAACAGGACTGGACACATCGTCTTCTATCAACAGGACTGGACACATCACAGGAGTGGACGCACGGAAACATACGGACACACAGAAAGAAAGGCAGATGCAGGCACGCTCTCACACACACACACACACACACACACACACACACACACACACACACACACACACACACACACACTCACTCACACATAGGCACGCTCACACACACAGGCACGCTCACACACACACACACACACACACACACACACACACACACACACACACACACACACACACACACACACACACACACACACACACACACACACACACACACACACACACACACACATAGGCACACTCACACACACAGGCACTCTGAGACACACATAGGTAAGCTCACTCACACACACAAAGGCACGCTCACACACACAGGCACTCTCACTCACACACACACTCAGGCACCCTCACTCACTCACACACAGGCACGTTCATGCACAGACACAGGCACACACAGGTATGCTCACACACCTCTCCAAGGCCCTGCTCTAATTCGGCAGGTCTCTTATATACACACTTCAATGATATCCCCCTAAAACCCCTGAGTGTCAGTTTGTCAGATATCACTTGGATTCTGTATGGCTAATGTGAGTCAGTCTGACTGCCTGTCATCTTCAACCAAATCATAATAACACTGCTCTATAACACTACCCTCCAACTCGTGTTTATGTTAAGCAAGGCGTCTACGACCACATCATGATCCAATTAAAAATGTGAATTCAACATTCCCACTGATAACTGAGGACAAAAGGACTTCAGTTCCACTAGTCACTAGACAGGATGTATGTTTTACACGGGGTTCCGTTTGTGTCTGTAAACACACACCGGAACCCGGGAGACAGTCTGAAGCCCTGCTGGCGAAAGGTCAGCTTAGCGTAAGGTCAGGTGGTCAGGTGGTCAGCTTAGCGTAAGGTCATTGGGATTCAGGCGTCGCTCAGACAAGATATGGGCCACTTTAAGGGATCAGCAGATGATCTTTGACTCTACTCTCGTTCCCCTTTCAGAAACACGTTTTTTCTATGTCTGTGCTTGTTGAAAGCTTTGCGATAAGACGAAAACTGCGCTGTACACCTGGTGAGCCTTTAAAATATGTAAGGTGTAGTGAGATGTTGTTCTCTTACACACGACAGTGATTTAAAGGGGTTGAGATTCACCATTACATTACACAACTGTTTTTATAAATAACAGGGTATTCAGTGACTCTTCACACCCACTGGAGTGATGTGTTCCACTCTCTGTTAGACCTACGGAGGACTTTGCTTCTCTACTTCCACACGTTAAACTGCACAGGGAAGAGCAGTAGAGGACGTGAATGACTAATGCCAGCATTAAAGCCACGGAGGCTCTCAGCCTCTTGACAGTTTTTCATTTACACCCGTGATTCACCGTAAGCTTCATCGTAAGTCGCAAATCCACTCGCTCGGACGACAACTTTTCGCTCAGGGGGAAATGTTTGGGATAGCTTTATGCAGAACATATCGGTTCCAAATGACCAACAAATTACCACCGGCCAGAGGTATTGCTGCAATAGCACAATACACGCTTCAGTGCTAGTCTGTGGGTGTCCCGGTGACAGAGTAATCGAACCAAGACTAGAGCATATTCCTACTTCTGACACGATAAGATACTGCCTTAGAGCAGTGAGTATATGCATAACAATGATATAACATGATACATCTCCTTACTCCCGCATTTCCTTCAGTCTATCTGGAGCTGTCATTGTGTCATGCGTTGTCTTTGAAGGATCTGTCTTCATCTCAACAATAACATAATCTCCAAACAACTTCCTCTTCTGTTCTTCGTGTTCATACCTCTTGTATCTCTTTTATATATATTTTTCTCAGACGTCTTCACTTCTCCTGTCATCACACACAGACACTGAGTCTTATCCCAGACCTATATGTTAGATCTATTGTGTCTCGTTAGTTGAACGGCGGCTATTATGCTGTCAACACTTGATGTTCATGAGGGCTCACTTGGTCCCCGTGCCTCCTCTCAGATCCCTGGGTAGACAACAGGGCAATGTGTGTGTAGGTGTGTGCTGCAACAATCTCTCACAGTCTAACGTTAAAATTATACGCTCATTGTCTCCTGAGAGGTGCAGTGGTCTAAGGCTCTGCATCGCAGTGTTGAGGTACCACTACAGCCTCGGGTTTGATCCCAGGCTGCGTCACATCGGACTGTGACCGGGAGACCCATGAGGCGGCGCAAAATTGGCCCAGCATCGTCCACGGTTACGGGAGGGTTTGGCTCAGCATCGTCCACGGTTAGGGAGGGTTTGGCTCAGCATCGTCCACGGTTAGGGGAGGGTTTGGCTCAGCATCGTCCAGGGTTAGGGGAGGGTTTGGCTCAGCATCGTCCACGGTTAGGGGAGAGTTTGGCTCAGCGTCGTCCAGGGTTAGGGGAGGGTTTGGCTCAGCATCGTCCAGGGTTAGGGGAGGGTTTGGCTCAGCATCGTCCACGGTTACGGGAGGGTTTGGCTCAGCATCGTCCACGGTTAGGGGAGGGTTTGGCTCAGCGTCGTCCACGGTTAGGGGAGAGTTTGGCTCAGCGTCGTCCACGGTTAGGGGAGGGTTTGGCTCAGCGTCGTCCACGGTTAGGGGAGGGTTTGGCTCAGCGTCGTCCACGGTTAGGGGAGGGTTTGGCTCAGCGTCGTCCACGGTTAGGGGAGGGTTTGGCTCAGCGTCGTCCACGGTTACGGGAGGGTTTGGCTCAGCGTCGTCCAGGTTAAGGGAGGGTTTGGCTCAGCGTCGTCCACGGTTACGGGAGGGTTTGGCTCAGCGTCGTCCCAGGGGGAGGGTTTGGTTACGGGGGAGGGTTTGGCTCAGCGTCGTCCACGGTTAGGGGAGGGTTTGGCTCAGCGTCGTCCACGGTTAGGGAGGGTTTGGCTCAGTTTGGCTCGTCCACGGTTAGGGGAGGGTTTGGCTCAGCGTCGTCCCACGGTTAGGGAGGGTTTCCACGGTTACGGGAGGGTTTGGCTCAGCGTCGTCCAGGTTACGGGAGGGTCTGGCTCAGTGTCGTCCAGGTTAGGGGAGGGTTTGGCTCAGCGTCGTCCAGGGTTACGGGAGGGTTTGGCTCAGCATCGTCCACGGTTAGGGGAGGGTTTGGCTCAGCGTCGTCCAGGGTTAGGGGAGGGTTTGGCTCAGCGTCGTCCAGGGTTAGGGAGGGTTTGGCTCAGGGTTTGGCATCGTCCACGGTTACGGGAGGGTTTGGCTCAGCGTCCGTCCACGGTTAGGGGGGAAGGTTTGGCTCAGCATCGTCCAGGGTTTGGCTCAGCGTCGTCCACGGTTACGGGAGGGTTTGGCTCAGCGTCGTCCACGGTTACGGGAGGGTTTGGCTCAGCGTCGTCCACGGTTAGGGGAGGGTTTGGCTCAGCATCGTCCACGGTTACGGGAGGGTTTGGCTCAGCGTCGTCCAGGGTTAGGGGAGGGTTTGGCTCAGCATCGTCCACGGTTAGGGGAGGGTTTGGCTCAGCGTCGTCCACGGTTAGGGGAGGGTTTGGCTCAGCGTCGTCCACGGTTACGGGAGGGTTTGGCTCAGCGTCGTCCAGGTTACGGGAGGGTCTGGCTCAGTGTCGTCCAGGTTAGGGGAGGGTTTGGCTCAGCGTCGTCCAGGGTTAGGGGAGGGTTTGGCTCAGCGTCGTCCAGGGTTAGGGGAGGGTTTGGCTCAGCGTCGTCCAGGGTTAGGGGAGGGTTTGGCTCAGCATCGTCCACGGTTACGGGAGGGTTTGGCTCAGCGTCGTCCACGGTTAGGGGAAGGTTTGGCTCAGCATCGTCCAGGGTTTGGCTCAGCGTCGTCCACGGTTACGGGAGGGTTTGGCTCAGCGTCGTCCACGGTTACGGGAGGGTTTGGCTCAGCGTCGTCCACGGTTAGGGGAGGGTTTGGCTCAGCATCGTCCACGGTTACGGGAGGGTTTGGCTCAGCGTCGTCCAGGGTTAGGGGAGGGTTTGGCTCAGCATCGTCCACGGTTAGGGGAGGGTTTGGCTCAGCGTCGTCCAGGGTTAGGGGAGGGTTTGGCTCAGCGTCGTCCAGGGTTAGGGGAGGGTTTGGCTCAGCGTCATCCAGGGTTAGGGGAGGGTTTGGCTCAGCATCGTCCACGGTTACGGGAGGGTTTGGCTCAGCGTCGTCCACGGTTAGGGGAGGGTTTGGCTCAGCATCGTCCAGGGTTTGGCTCAGCGTCGTCCACGGTTACGGGAGGGTTTGGCTCAGCGTCGTCCACGGTTACGGGAGGGTTTGGCTCAGCGTCGTCCACGGTTACGGGAGGGTTTGGCTCAGCATCGTCCAGGGTTTGGCTCAGCGTCGTCCAGGGTTTGGCTCAGCGTCGTCCAGGGTTTGGCTCAGCATCGTCCAGGGTTTGGCTCAGCGTCGTCCACGGTTAGGGGAGGGGTTGGCTCAGCGTCGTCCACGGTTAGGGGAGGGTTTGGCTCAGCGTCGTCCACGGTTAGGGGAGGGTTTGGCTCAGCATCGTCCACGGTTAGGGGAGGGTTTGGCTCAGCGTCGTCCAGGTTAGGGGAGGGTTTGGCTCAGCGTCGTCCACGGTTAGGGGAGGGTTTGGCTCAGCGTCGTCCACGGTTAGGGGAGGGTTTGGCTGGGATTTCCTTGTCTCGTTGTTCTCTAGTGACTCCTTGTGGTGGAAGCTGACTTCGGTCATCAGTTGGATGGTGTTGCCTTCGACACATTGGTTATGCTGATTCGGGGTTAAGCGAGCATGGTCGTGTTTCTCAGGACGCATGGCTCTTGACCTTTGCCTCTCCCAAGCTCCTTGTGGAGTTGCAGTAATGAGACTAGATCGTAAATACCAATTGGGGAGAAAAATGGGGATAAAGAGAATTATATGTTCATCCATGTTTCTCAAAGTGTTTAAGGTTAGGGTTAGGCATTAACACAGAAATGTTGAGGCATTAACACAGAAATGTTGAGGCATTAACACAGAAATGTTGAGGCATTAACACAGAAATGTTGAGGCATTAACTCAGACATGTTGAGGCATTAACTCAGACATGTTGAGGCATTAACTCAGACATGTTGAGGCATTAACTCAGAATGGTTAAGGTAAGGGATTATGGTTTGGGATAGACAAAAATAAATAAATATATATTGCTGGATTTGGACATGCAACATTTGGAGCTTTGGCACCCGAGGCGGATGCTTACGTCTCTCCACCATCCCTGTCCAAAACATCCTAAAACCAACACCTACATGAAGGTAACAGCGCTCACTGTTTCCCCTAGTGGCCTGTTTCCAAGTCATCTCCCGAACGTCCTCAGGCATGGATGGACGTTCAGTACTGACTTGTACCACGGGTGACCTGGCTGGTGTTTGCTGTGCCGCAATTGTTTGTGACATTTTCAGCTGAAAATAGGTCCACAGATGGTGCTACAGTAGTGCCAATGTAATGGCACTGATTAGAGGAGCTTGTCACTCCTCTTTCGCTCTCTCTCAATCTCTCTGTAAAACATAACTCACTCTCCCTTCCATCCCTACAGCATCATTCTCTCCCACTCTCCTCCCTTCAACATAATTATATTTTCCTCATTCCTTAAACATCTCTCTCTCTCTACCTCTCTCTCTACCTCTCTCTCTCTCTACACCTCTCTCTCTCTCTCTACCTCTCTCTCTACCTCTACCTCTCTCTCTCTCTACACCTCTCTCTCTCTCTCTCTCTCTCTACCTCTCTCTCTACCTCTACCTCTCTCTCTCTACACCTCTCTCTCTCTCTCTACCTCTCTCTCTCTCTCTACCTCTCTCTCTACCTCTCTCTCTACCTCTCTCTCTACCTCTACCTCTCTCTCTCTCTACACCTCTCTCTCTCTCTACCTCTCTCTACCTCTCTCTCTCTACACCTCTCTACCTCTCTACACCTCTCTCTCTCTCTCTCTACACCTCTCTCTCTACCTCTACCTCTCTCTCTCTCTACACCTCTCTCTCTCTCTACCTCTCTCTCTACACCTCTCTACCTCTCTACACCTCTCTCTCTACCTCTCTCTCTACCTCTACCTCTCTCTCTCTCTACACCTCTCTCTCTCTCTCTACCTCTCTCTCTCTCTCTACCTCTCTCTCTACCTCTCTCTCTACCTCTACCTCTCTCTCTCTCTACACCTCTCTCTCTCTCTACCTCTCTCTCTCTCTCTCTCTCTCTACCTCTCTCTCTCTACACCTCTCTACCTCTCTACACCTCTCTCTCTCTCTCTCTACACCTCTCTCTCTCTCTCTCTCTACCTCTCTCTCTCTTACACCTCTCTCTCTCTCTCTCTATACCTCTCTCTCTACCTCTCTCTCTCTCCTCTCTCTCTCTCTACCTCTCTCTCTCTCTCTCTACACCTCTCTCTCTCTCTCTACTCTCTCTCTCTCTCTCTCTCTACCTCTCTCTCTCTCTCCCTCTCTCTCTACCTCTCTCTCTCTCTCCCTCTCTCTCTCCCTCTCTCTCTCTCTCTCCCTCTCTCTCTCTCTCATCACCATCACTCACTTCTGCACCCGTTTCCTCAACATCTCCAATCATTCCAGGATGGGCCTCCAGACACGACACAACGAGCACTGATGCCTCGTCGTTATGGCTATAGCTGGCGATGGAGCACAGAGTCATGAAGATGGATCAGGAAGATAGATCCCTGGGCAAGTCAAAACAGAGAGCAGGAGGGGGAATGTACACATTGATAGACTTCTACAGAACTAGTTCATTCTGTTGCATTATATCGTATTTTATTTCGTTTGAAAAGCCTTGAGAGGTCAAACTTGTTTTAAAAAAAAACAGTGTTTATTAATTATTTACATTTGCTTGTTAAATGTTAGTGCTGGAAATACACATTAGCATATCCAAACAGCAGTGCTGGACAACTAATAAAGGTCAAAAAGGTTCAAACACATTTATTACATGCGGCGAAATATTCCCTCTAATTACTGATATTGTGATGTTTTGCATATCGGTGGGTAGTCTGTTTCTATTAAAACTGTATACATATAACAGTATAGTATCAGCTCACAATTAGGTTATAATTGTGTTCGGTCGTAAAAGGTCTCAGCTGCTTTTAATGCAAGAAAGGTCAGGCTTGTGACTCAATATTCCATCTAATTACAAATTCTGTGGTACTTAGCGTAGTTTGTTTACATAATGTTTCATATCACATATGGCCTCCAAAGCAATTAAGTCTGAATCTACAGCCTGTAGTCACATGGCTCTACTTCCCTCCTGAACTCTCTAGTGTCACAGCCTCAGCAGAGACAAACTCTGTTTCCACTTTTACTTGTAATCCATTAGTACCAATGTTAATGAACAGGCGATAACAGGGCTAATGAGCAGGGGATAACAGGGCTAATGAACAGGCGATAACAGGGCTAATGAACAGGGGATAACAGGGCTAATGAACAGGCGATAACAGGGCTAATGAACAGGCGATAACAGGGCTAATGAACAGGGGATAACAGGGCTAATGAACAGGCGATAACAGGGCTAATGAACAGGCGATAACAGGGCTAATGAACAGGCGATAACAGGGCTAATGAACAGGGGATAACAGGGCTAATGAACAGCGGATAACAGGACTAATGAACAGGCGATAACAGGGCTAATGAACAGGGGATAACAGGACTAATGAACAGGCGATAACAGGGCTAATGAACAGGGGATAGCAGGGCTAATGAACAGGGGATAACAGGACTAATGAACAGGGGATAACAGGACTAATGAACAGGCGATAACGGGGCTAATGAACAGGGGATAACAGGGCTAATGAACAGGGGATAACAGGACTAATGAACAGGGGATAACAGGGCTAATGAACAGGGGATAACAGGGCTAATGAACAGGCGATAACAGGGCTAATGAACAGGGGATGACAGGGCTAATGAACAGGCGATAACAGGGCTAATGAACAGGGGATAACAGGGCTAATGAACAGGCGATAACAGGGCTAATGAACAGGCGATAACAGGGCTAATGAACAGGCGATAACAGGGCTAATGAACAGGCGATAACAGGGCTAATGAACAGGGGATAACAGGGCACTCATGAGCTGAAGCAGGAAAAAGTGAGAATAAGAAAACAGAAAAAATAAATGTTCCCTTGGTTTTGCCTCCATCGTTTGGACTCCTTGGAGGAGAGAAAAAGCTGTGAGAAGAGGGAGACGATGGATCCTGGATGACAGACAGACAGACAGACAGACAGACAGACAGACAGACAGACAGACAGACAGACAGACAGACAGACAGACACACACAGACACAGACACAGACACACACACACACACACACACACACACACACACCTCTTCTGGCATTGGTCCAACACAGCTCTTCCTCCCCGGTCCAACTCCTCCTCCAGGTTGGCGCACGCTGCTTGGTCTTCTTGTGGTGGGTAATTCTGTCACGCTCGCTATCCTCAAACTCCCTGTCATAAATCAACCAAGGCGCAGCGTGCATGTAGTTCCACATCTTTTAATGAAAGTGAAACCAAAATAAACAAAAAAAACTAACAGGTAAACAGCAAAGACCGTGACACAACCGTGGTGCACACACACACACACACACACACACACACACACACACACACACAGAAAAATAATTACCCACAAAACACAGGTGGGAACAGGCTGCTAAGTATGGTTCTCAATCAGAGACAACGATTGACAGCTGCCTCTGATTGGGAACCATACCAGGCCAAACACATAGAAATCGAAAACATAGAAAAAACACAGAATGCCCACCCCAACTCACACCCTGACCAAACCAAAACAGAGACATAAAAAAGGAACTAAGGTCAGGACGTGACAAAGACACCTCTGGGGTTTGTGTGTACATAGTTAATGGGTACATATGATTTATTTGTGTATTTTCCAGGTGTTTTTTCGATTGTCTTAAGAGAAAACAGCTGTTAATATTACATAAATACTAATAACCACATTATTTGTGTTAGAATTTGTCATTATTGTTTATTTTTCCTTAACTATAATGTCGAATAATAATGTGGCATAATCAGAGTGTGCAAAGCTGTCATCAAGGGTTAGGGGTCAAGGGTCACTGTCGTGACGTTGGTATCATAAATATGACGACTGCTGTTTATCGAATAATTAACTATGTTTATAATTACGTGAATCAATTAATCAGGTAATCATTAACTGGGTAACCTGGGGCACCATGGGAAAAGTTATTTTTTAAATGAGTTTCCGTTTCTTAAATAAATTCAAAGAATATCAGAATATTGATTGTACAGCAGTCGCTAATTAATACATTTCCTCTACAGTCTCATTCTGAATGCAACATAATTCGTAAATCTGCACAAACCCGAGTCTCACTAAATAAGTCCGTACCACAACAATTGAGTTGATTATGTATTTATTAACAAGCTAAATGATAATATAAGATACACAAATACACAGTCTGGGCTATAGACTAGACGATGACAACAGGTCCATAGCGGACCAACACAATATGACACGTGTTACACAAGATGAAGATGTAGAAAGAGAGAGAAAGAGAGAGTGCACTAGAGAAAAGCACACTTGGATACATGTGTGAACTATGCTTAGTTTAGCCCTACCTTGCCCCGAACTGCCGCTCCTATGGGTCTGAATTATAGTGATGTAATTACTTGTTGAAGGTCTCCATTGGGGTATCTCTTCGTGGAATGAGTTCCGCCTTCTCCTCTGATGGCGGCACCTCCTTTATTACTATTAGTTTAAGTCTCTGATTGTCCACACGATGTCAGTGTCCTTTCTCTGCTTGAATTCACCGTTTTAGATACAGAAACAGCTACTCAACTATAGCATTGATTGTTAAGAGGTTCCTTTGTCTTCTTCAACCTCGTGTTGCGTTTTGGGGTCACGACTAGTCTTAGATCACGCTGCAGCTGTGGTTAGTTTTAGTCTGAATTGTAAATTCTTAACTCACAAGTTTTATTCCTGTCGGGCCAGTAAGGGGCGTTTCCGTCTTTATGGGAAGTTATTTGGGGCATATCTAGTTACGAGGCGAGGTATGGATTTTACTCTGATCTAGTTCAGACAACTAAACTCACAGTTCAACTTTACAAAAGCATTGTCTTTGATCTGGATATTTTCTACACAACACACACTAACCCTAACCAACACACACTAACCCTAACCCACACACAGTAACCCTACACAACACACACTAACCCTAACCCACACACAGTAACCCTAACCCACACACACTAACCCTAACCCACACACAGTGTGTAAACATCATGTACATATTATGACAACTCTTCAAGTTACACTGTTTTTGTTATAACGTCGTGATTAAATTTAGAATAACATAACAAAAACGACATTCATTTTCATAGTCCCTCTATCGTTGTTACCACGATCTTGCCTGATGAAATATATTGTCCCAAAGTCTATTTATTGCATGTTAGCGTTCTGAGGTGGATTCTCCATAGAGCCCACACAAACATTGCAATCCTCCACACTGAGAGGACAAAGGATTTTTTCTGCTGCCTTAAGATGTACAATGGGCGTGAGGTACCATAACCCCCCCTCTATACCTCTCCTCCTCTATACCTCTCCTCCTCTATACCTCTCCTCCTCTATACCTCTCCCCCTCTATACCTCTCCCCCTCTATACCTCTCCCCCTCTATACCTCTCCTCCTCTATACCTCTCCTCCTCTATACCTCTCCCCCTCTATACCTCTCCCCTCTATACCTCTCCCCCTCTATACCTCTCCTCCTCTATACCTCTCCCCTCTATACCTCTCCCCCTCTATACCTCTCCTCCTCTATACCTCTCCTCCTCTATACCTCTCCCCCTCTATACCTCTCCCCCTCTATACCTCTCCCCCTCTGGTGGGAGTAAGAGATGTCTGTGTAGGACTGTGATCCACGGTAACCTGGCCCGAGCAGACCAGTCATGACATTACTTTGAAGAATCTCAAATATGAAATACATTTTGACTTGTTTAACACTTTTTTTTTGGTTACTACATGATTCCATGTGTTATTTCATAGTTTTGATATCTTCACTTTTATTCAATGATGTAGAAAATAGTCAAAATAAAGAAAAACCTTGAATGACTAGGGGTGCCAAACTTTGGCTGTTACTGTATATATATACAGTGGCAAGTTTTTAATGTGTCTGCACTGTATTCTGGACCATTTGATGTCTTGTTTTTTAAACGGGAATAGGTAATAATCTCTTCTGGGCTGTTCTTATCATATTTGACTTGAATAGGCGTTTTTTAAACTGGAATAGGTAATAATCTCTTCTGGGCTGTTCTTATCATATTTGACTTGAATAGGCGTTTTTTAAACTGGAATAGGTAATAATCTCTTCTGGGCTGTTCTTATCATATTTGACTTGAATAGGCATTTTTTAAAACTGGAATAGGTAATAATCTCTTCTGGGCTGTTATCATATTTGACTTGAATAGGCATTTTTTAAACTGGAATAGGTAATAATCTCTTCTGGGCTGTTCTTATCATATTTGACTTGAATAGGCGTTTTTTAAACTGGAATAGGTAATAATCTCTTCTGGGCTGTTCTTATCATATTTGACTTGAATAGGCGTTTTTTAAACTGGAATAGGTAATAATCTCTTCTGGGCTGTTATCATATTTGAGTAATGATTTGGTTTATTGAATAGCTTAGTACCCACAAAGCACCTCACCTTGTAATATTATTGATTATGTTGCTATATGATTACTATCTACAGTGGCAAGAAAAAGTATGTGAACTCTTCGTTATTACCTGGATTTCTGCATAAATTGGTCATAACATGTGATCTGATCTTCATCTAAGTCACAACAATAGACATACACAGTCTGCTTAAACTAATAACATACAAATTATAGTATTTTTCTTGTCTATATTGAATACATAATTTAAACTTTCACAGTGTAGGTTGGAAAAAGTATGTGAACCCCCTAGGCTAATGACTTCTCTAAAAGCTAATTGGAGTCAGGAGTCAGCTAACCTGGAGTCCAATCAATGAGACGAGATTGGAGATGTTGGTTAGAGCTGCCCTGCCCTATAAAAAACACTCACACAATTTCAGTTTGCTATTCACAAGAAGCATTGCCTGATGTGAACCATGCCTTGAAGAAAAGATATCTCAGAAGACATAACATTAAGAATTCCTAACAGAGCTGGCAGGAGTTTGGCTGGCCGTCTCTTAGCTTAGTTGTGTGTGTGTGTGTGTACCCATGCTTTTCATTTCCAAAAAGGAACAATGACTGCAAATCAAACAATTACTAAAAATGTGGTTCTGCAGACAGCCTAAGGACATTCTTGGGTTCCTATTTGTGTTCCTATTTGTGTTCCTATTTAGGTTCCTATTTGGGTTCCTATTTGGGTTCCAATTTGTGTTCCTATTTGGGTTCCTATTTAGGTTCCTATTTGGGTTCCAATTTGGGTTCCTATTTGGGTTCCTATTTAGGTTCCTATTTAGGTCCCTATTTGGGTTCCTATTTAGGTTCCTATTTGGGTCCCTATTTAGGTCCCTATTTGGGTCCCTATTTGGGTTCCTATTTGGGTTCCTATTTAGGTTCCTATTTGGGTCCCTATTTAGGTTCCTATTTGGGTTCCTATTTGGGTTCCTATTTAGGTTCCTATTTGGGTCCCTATTTAGGTTCCTATTTGGATCCCTATTTAGGTTCCTATTTGGGTCCCTATTTGGGTTCCTATTTGGGTCCCTATTTAGGTTCCTATTTGGGTTCCTATTTAGGTTCCTATTTGGGTTCCTATTTGGGTTCCTATTTGGATAAGTTTGATGTTACTTCATAAATATGTCAGCCATTAGCTCAAATATCAGTTTGCTGTAACAGGGGAAACTTGCTCCTTCACACTGATGAAGTTCATTTCCAGTGAAATAACAGTTTAAACCGTTTATATCTTTAGTCATGGCCCCCCAACTGAAATTATTTAGGGGAGAAAAAAAATCAAAAATAAACTCTGTAGACCTTATCTATCCTAAGCCTTTGCAGGAATGTGCTCTCGTGCAGAATTTAAAAACACAAGGTGTGGTATTTTCCACAGACGCCAAATACCTCTCCAAAATAACTTGCCATATGATGGGTAATTTAGGCAGGTTATTTGAGAGTGATAACCTATGCTTGAGCCCCAATGACAAAAACAAAACTACATTTTAATTTTATGTCTATGATTATTCATTGATTCTGAAGCGGTCAATGATTCTCTAAGGATGTATACAAATGTCATCTGTGGAGACGTGTGTTGTGGAGGTGTAGGCCTACCTCTAACGCTTACCTGAAAATACCCTCAGAACTCCCATGTGCCACCTTTTAACATAATGTCTATAAAAGAAATGCCATGTTCAGTGAGTATGGATCGAAGAGCTTGTTTTTTTTCACCACGTAAACACCTCACACCTAAACTAACCTAATATTTCATGTGGGGGTCAGTGATGTGTACTGCTGAGGTGATGAGCAGTGGCCTCGAGTGTCTGTCTGAAACACAAGGCAGTCGGTGGCCTCGAGTGTCTGTCTGAAACACAAGGCAGTCGGTGGCCTCGAGTGTCTGTCTGAAACACAAGGCAGTCGGTGGCCTCGAGTGTCTGTCTGAAACACAAGGCAGTCGGTGGCCTCGAGTGTCTGTCTGAAACACAAGGCAGTCGGTGGCCTCGAGTGTCTGTCTGAAACACAAGGCAGTCGGTGGCCTCGAGTGTCTGTCTGAAACACATTCAAGTCACTGCTGAGTTTTCCGAAGGCTTTTCAGCCCTGAAGATGGCCTTAAATATCTCACAAACCTTCTACACCGCCTAACATTGATGTGGTCGATTAATGTGAATTTCATCTAGATAAGATGAATATATAAAATACCCAAGGGCAGTATGTCATATTCATATGTCATATTCAGAACCTCTGAGAGGAATGACAACCTAAAGGGAAGAGAGAAATGTGACATTTAACTTGTTTCAAGCAACACGGACAGTTTGTCAAGTTGTCATCGAACGATTAGGTGTCTCAACTGAAAAACTTTTTCTAAAAAAATATTCAGACACCTCTTACTAATTGGATGTGTGACTATTATTTTTTTTTGGGGGGGGGGTAATTTATTTGTCCTGCTAAATTAAAAATAAAACATTGAGTGGATTTTAACAGGAGGCAGACAGAAGCATTGGCATGGTGGCTTGGTGAAACCATAACTGCCACCCACACCTTGGTCTGGCATTGACTGTTTGCGGTTGACTGCTCATTATAGCCATCACTCACTCACCCACGCACAAACACACACGGGCTAGAGATCTGTGTAGGATAAAAAGAGCGGGTAGAGTTAACTGTTTGTTTTGACTGAAATGAGCCATCGTCTTAAAATTCACTATTCCATGAATAATCTGAGCATTCTGAATACAATTTTCTCCATCCCTCACGGGGAATAAAAAACAGATATGCCAAGTATCATACCCTAGAGACTAGCCTTGAGGAACATCCTGTAGAGCAGTCTACAGAGGCCCTATAGACTAGCTTTATAAGGAACATCTTGTAGAGCAGTCTACAGAGGCCCTATAGACTAGCTTTAAGGAACATCCTGTAGAGCAGTCTACAGAGGCCCTATAGACTAGCTTTAAGGAACATCTTGTAGAGCAGTCTACAGAGGCCCTATAGACTAGCTTTATAAGGAACATCCTGTAGAGCAGTCTACAGAGGCCCTATAGACTAGCTTTAAGGAACATCCTGTAGAGCAGTCTACAGAGGCCCTATAGACTAGCTTTATAAGGAACATCTTCAACAGGTGGTTCATGTAGAGCAGGCTCTGCCACAGAGGCCCTAACAGAGGCTTAATTGAAATACAACTTGGAGCAATACTCCCCCCTAGTGGCTCAATATAACAATACTGGTTGAGGTGGAATAGTGGACATTAGGGGGGGAGGAAATATTAGCTCGATTATCAACAAAACTTGAAGGAATTAAAACAAAGCAATGGATACCAAATGATGAAACCTTTAGAAGTGTTGGTAGAATAACGGGCCTCAGTGTGAAAATGACATTTTGACCTGTGAAAAGACAGACACACCAGAAACGAGATATGAACATATGTTTAATGTACAATTAATTACTCCCCAAAATTCCCAACAATAAAATCAAGTCTCTAAAATGCAGAATCAAACCCCATAAACGAACACCTGTTTGGGATGGTTTGACATGTTCAAGCACTTAAACCACAGGAATGAACATGAAAACAAAAACAATTTAAATAACCTAGCTGGTTAAACGGACAGAAACCTGCTATATTAAGAAGAGTGTAAATCAAGGTGTTGGTCTTTATTTGGTTCCAACTATTGTGCAGAGATGTTGAATGAAGTAACTCAATACTAACAACTGTAATAGAGTAAAGGCCAATGAGGCGAGGTTACGAAACTGGAAAGGACAGACACCGAGAGGTTATCACAAAACGAAGGACAATCATGTAACAATAACATGTCAAGTCACAAACTCGTCGCCAACCATTCGTTGCTTATGGACATCTTTCAAACGGGTCTCATCGGTAAACTTTCCCATAGTACTTTACACCACACATACACCATTATTATTGTTTGTGGGGTCATCGTGAAGCCCCTTAGCTCTGGAGAGGGGTCATCGTAGAGCACCTTATCTCCTCCTGGGATACTTAGGGTGCGTCCCAATATCTAATTTCTCCTGAATAATTCACTCTTTCTCATAAAGCATTGGATTGGTAGAGGCATGAGCTAGAGGGAGTTTCCATCTAAAAACAAGTCATTTCCTTTCAAATCAGTGAAGAGAACAAAATGCACCCTTAGGGAGAAAGGAGATGTGATTGGGAGATAACTATAGTCTATACGTTATTATGAGGGTTATGGTAAATCGCATGACATCTCCCATATTCAGTGACCGGAGTGGACTAGGCCTTAAGAGTCTCTCCTGTGTAAATTACCTGATCAGGAAAAACCCTATGGACCCTAGTTACAGGCTTTAAGGTCTGGAAGTTTTGGTTGAGGAAAAACTCCTAGCCGACGGGTTGAGACAATAACAGAAAAGGACATCATTCTACAGGTTTAGGTTCTAACCAAGCCAGATAGTGACGAGATGACGACACTACGATGGACTGTAGACACTTCTCATCATCATGATTTGTAGTATAAACATTATGATCAAGTAGTTTATTTCCAACATTCTTTTCAGTAGATAACTTGGAAATTAATTGACACCCCTCTCTAAATCGCCAAGGAAAACGCTGTTGGATGTTCTAAAGATCTGTAGAACAGTGTTTTAGTAGGTTCTGAGAGGGCCGCGGATACACACCTCTGATAGGGAGCACTGGGCTGGAGGACGCAGCACTAAAGGCCATTATGGACTCATTGGATATCAGATATTATTGAGACCTTTCTCCTCTCCGTTGCTGGCGGCTGTGTACATCTCTCCTTCCATCACTCCCCTTCCCATGAGGCAGTGGGGTGTTCCAGAGAGGAGCAGTGGTATAGCAGAGTCAAACTCCCATCAACTCCACCACATGATCTTTTATTCATTTATCATATCCATGATCACAATAAATCACTTTCAGACAGTAGAAAATAGAAAACAAACCTTTTTAAAACCTAGAAAACATTGTCTGTCCTCTCGGTTTAGTGAGAGCATAGCTGGCAGGGATCGCTGAGGTTAGAAGGCAGCACTTGGAAAGGAGGTAAAGAGTCAGTCAGCATCAGGGTTCGATTGGTCTAGTTGGGTCGGTCCTCTGAATGTGATTGGCTGGGGTTGACAGGACGCTCATGCCGGCTGGGGCTGGGGGTGTATGGAGGCGGGGCCTCGCTTATGATGCTGGCAGAGTCTTCACCCTCAAAGAGAGGGGAGGGAGAATGGGGAGGGGGGCAGGGCGAGATGCGTCGACGTCATCGCTCTGGGGAACCTCGCTGTACGGAGGAGGCTTCAGGTCATCTGCTGTGGGGTCAGAGGTTAGAGTTCAGTAAGAAGAAATACAGGAACTGAAGTGAACGTTGGGTGCTGTCAACAAGGAAAGCAACTAAAGAATGTTTCCTTGGTCGGCTGCACACGACAGTGCCTTCGGTAAGTATTCAAACCCCTGGGCTTTCTCTACAGTTGGTTGTGTTGCAGCCTGAAATTTACAATTGAGATGTATGTCACTGACCTTCCAACACACAATACCCCATAATGTCAAAGTGGAATGATGTTTTCTGTCAACACACACTCAAACCCTTTGTTACAGCAAACCTAAATAAGTTACATAACATGTTGCACGGACTCTGTGTGCATAGTATTTAACACGACTACCTCATCTGTGTGTGCATAGAATTTAACACGACTACCTCATCTCTGTGTGCATAGAATTTAACACGACTACCTCATCTCTGTACTCCACACACACAGATAATTATAAGGTCACTCAGACAAGCAGTGAATTTCAAACAGATTAAACTACAAAGGGAGGTTTTCCAATGCCTCGCAAAGAGGGGTTGGTAGATGGGAGAAGAAGAAAAATATATATCCCCCTTTGAGCATGGTGAAGTTATTCATTACGATTTGGGTGGTGTAGCAATACACCCAATCACTTCCCAACTCAGTTGCCGGAGAGGAAGGAGACCGCTCAGGGATTTCACCATGGAGGCTAATGGTGACTAAAACAGTTAGAGTTTAATGGCTGTAATAGGAGAAACTGAGGATGGATCAACATGGTAGTTACTTCACAATACTAACCTAATTGATAGAGTAAAAAGGAAGCCTGTACAAAATAAAACATTTTTTGGACCAATCGATTGGTTGAAATGTTAAAACGTGTATTTTTCCCCATATAGACACATCCTATGGTATTTTAATCAAATCAACTATATGCCCTGAGCTTGTCTGATGCTTTAAGCACACTTTTTGATTAAATAACTAAGACACACCAACAGCAGTTGTTTTGATTGTGCCGCCTGGCTCAGACTTGCTGCACTAATTTTTTTTAAGACAGCGAGTGACTAGCACCAGTTGTCTCTCTTTCTCCTCCCTGCTGCAGTGACCACCACAGAACATCAGTATGTAGTGTTGTCTCTCTCTCCTCCCTACTACAGCGACCACCACAGAACATCAGTATGTAGTGTTGTCTCTCTCCTCCATGCTACAGCGACCACCACAGAACATCAGTATGTAGTGTTGTCTCTCTCTCCTCCCTACTACAGCGACCACCACAGAACATCAGTATGTAGTGTTGTCTCTCTCTCCTCCCTACTACAGCGACCACCACAGAACATCAGTATGTAGTGTTGTCTCTCTCCTCCATGCTACAGCGACCACCACAGAACATCAGTATGTAGTGTTGTCTCTCTCCTCCCTGCTGCAGCGACCACCACAGAACATCAGTATGTAGTGTTGTCTCTCTCCTCCCTGCTAGTGACCACCACAGAAGATCAGTATGTAGTGTTGTCTCTCTCTCCTCCTTGCTACAGCGACCACCACAGAACATCAGTATGTAGTGTTGTCTCTCTCTCCTCCCTGCTACAGCGACCACCACAGAACATCAGTATGTAGTGGTGTCTCTCTCTCCTCCCTGCTACAGCGACCACCACAGAACATCAGTATGTAGTGTTGTCTCTCTCCTCCCTACTACAGCGACCACCACAGAACATCAGTATGTAGTGTTGTCTCTCTCTCCTCCCTGCTACAACGACCACCACAGAACATCAGTATGTAGTGTTGTCTCTCTCTCCTCCCTACTACAGCGACCACCACAGAACATCAGTATGTAGTGTTCGCTCTCTCCTCCCTGCACAGATCAGTATGTAGTGTTGTCTCTCTCCTCCCTACTACAGCAACCACCGGTCTAACGATGAAAGAACAGAGTAAACCCTAAATAAACACTAAATAAACAATACCAGATGGTACTGGTCTAACGATGAAAGAACAGAGTAAACACTAAAACAATACCAGATGGTACTGGTCTAACGATGAAAGAACAGAGTAAACACTAAAACAATACCAGATGGTACTGGTCTAACGATGAAAGAACAGAGTAAACACTAAAACAATACCAGATGGTACTGGTCTAACGATGAAAGAACAGAGTAAACACTAAATAAACAATACCAGATGGTACTGGTCTAACGATGAAAGAACAGAGTAAATACTAAATAAACAATACCAGATGGTACTAGTCTAACGATGAAAGAACAGAGTAAACACTAAATAAACAATACCAGATGGTACTAGTCTAACGATGAAAGAACAGAGTAAACACTAAATAAACAATACCAGATGGTACTGGTCTAACGATGAAAGAACAGAGTAAACACTAAATAAACAATACCAGATGGTACTGGTCTAACGATGAAAGAACAGAGTAAACACTAAATAAACAATACCAGATGGTACTGGTCTAACGATGAAAGAACAGAGTAAATACTAAATAAACAATACCAGATGGTACTAGTCTAACGATGAAAGAACAGAGTAAACACTAAATAAACAATACCAGATGGTACTGGTCTAACGATGAAAGAACAGAGTAAACACTAAAACAATACCAGATGGTACTGGTCTAACGATGAAAGAACAGAGTAAACACTAAAACAATACCAGATGGTACTGGTCTAACGATGAAAGAACAGTGTAAACACTAAAACAATACCAGATGGTACTGGTCTAACGATGAAAGAACAGAGTAAACACTAAATAAACAATACCAGATGGTACTGGTCTAACGATGAAAGAACAGAGTAAACACTAAATAAACACTAAATAAACAATACCAGATGGTACTGGTCTAACGATGAAAGAACAGTGTAAACACTAAAACAATACCAGATGGTACTGGTCTAACGATGAAAGAACAGAGTAAACACTAAATAAACAATACCAGATGGTACTGGTCTAACGATGAAAGAACAGAGTAAACACTAAAACAATACCAGATGGTACTGGTCTAACGATGAAAGAACAGAGTAAACACTAAATAAACAATACCAGATGGTACTGGTCTAACGATGAAAGAACAGTGTAAACACTAAAACAATACCAGATGGTTCTGGTCTAACGATGAAAGAACAGAGTAAACACTAAATAAACAATACCAGATGGTACTGGTCTAACGATGAAAGAACAGAGTAAACACTAAAACAATACCAGATGGTACTGGTCTAACGATGAAAGAACAGAGTAAACACTAAATAAACAATACCAGATGGTACTGGTCTAACGATGAAAGAACAGAGTAAACACTAAATAAACACTAAATAAACAATACCAGATGGTACTGGTCTAACGATGAAAGAACAGAGTAAACACTAAAACAATACCAGATGGTACTGGTCTAACGATGAAAGAACAGAGTAAACACTAAAACAATACCAGATGGTACTGGTCTAACGATGAAAGAACAGAGTAAATAAACAATACCAGATGGTACTGGTCTAACGATGAAAGAACAGTGTAAACACTAAAACAATACCAGATGGTACTGGTCTAACAATGAAAGAACAGTGTAAACACTAAAACAATACCAGATGCTACTGGTCTAACGATGAAAGAACAGAGTAAACACTAAAACAATAACAGATGGTACTGGTCTAACGATGAAAGAACAGAGTAAATAAACAATACCAGATGGTACTGGTCTAACGATGAAAGAACAGTGTAAACACTAAAACAACACCAGATGGTACTGGTCTAACGATGAAAGAACAGTGTAAACACTAAATAAACAATACCAGATGGTACTGGTCTAACAATGAAAGAACAGTGTAAACACTAAATAAACAATACCAGATGGTACTGGTCTAACAATGAAAGAACAGAGTAAACACTAAATAAACAATACCAGATGGTACTGGTCTAACGATGAAAGAACAGAGTAAACACTAAAACAATACCAGATGGTACTGGTCTAACGATGAAAGAACAGAGTAAATAAACAATACCAGATGGTACTGGTCTAACGATGAAAGAACAGTGTAAACACTAAAACAATACCAGATGGTACTGGTCTAACAATGAAAGAACAGTGTAAACACTAAAACAACACCAGATGGTACTGGTCTAACGATGAAAGAACAGTGTAAACACTAAATAAACAATACCAGATGGTACTGGTCTAACAATGAAAGAACAGTGTAAACACTAAATAAACAATACCAGATGGTACTGGTCTAACGATGAAAGAACAGAGTAAATACTAAATAAACAATACCAGATGGTACTAGTCTAACGATGAAAGAACAGTGTAAACACTAAATAAACAATACCAGATGGTACTGGTCTAACGATGAAAGAACAGAGTAAACACTAAAACAATACCAGATGGTACTGGTCTAACGATGAAAGAACAGAGTAAACACTAAATAAACAATACCAGATGGTACTGGTCTAACGATGAAAGAACAGAGTAAACACTAAATAAACAATACCAGATGGTACTGGTCTAACGATGAAAGAACAGAGTAAACACTAAATAAACAATACCAGATGGTACTGGTCTAACGATGAAAGAACAGAGTAAACACTAAATAAACAATACCAGATGGTACTGGTCAAACGATGAAAGAACAGAGTAAACACTAAATAAACAATACCAGATGGTACTGGTCTAACGATGAAAGAACAGAGTAAATAAACAATACCAGATGGTACTGGTCTAACGATGAAAGAACAGTGTAAACACTAAAACAATACCAGATGGTACTGGTCTAACAATGAAAGAACAGTGTAAACACTAAAACAACACCAGATGGTACTGGTCTAACGATGAAAGAACAGTGTAAACACTAAATAAACAATACCAGATGGTACTGGTCTAACAATGAAAGAACAGTGTAAACACTAAATAAACAATACCAGATGGTACTGGTCTAACGATGAAAGAACAGTGTAAACACTAAATAAACAATACCAGATGGTACTAGTCTAACGATGAAAGAACAGTGTAAACACTAAATAAACAATACCAGATGGTACTGGTCTAACGATGAAAGAACAGAGTAAATAAACAATACCAGATGGTACTGGTCTAACGATGAAAGAACAGAGTAAACACTAAATAAACAATACCAGATGGTACTGGTCTAACGATGAAAGAACAGAGTAAACACTAAATAAACAATACCAGATGGTACTGGTCTAACGATGAAAGAACAGAGTAAATAAACAATACCAGATGGTACTGGTCTAACGATGAAAGAACAGTGTAAACACTAAAACAACACCAGATGGTACTGGTCTAACGATGAAAGAACAGTGTAAACACTAAATAAACAATACCAGATGGTACTGGTCTAACAATGAAAGAACAGTGTAAACACTAAATAAACAATACCAGATGGTACTGGTCTAACAATGAAAGAACAGAGTAAACACTAAATAAACAATACCAGATGGTACTGGTCTAACGATGAAAGAACAGAGTAAACACTAAAACAATACCAGATGGTACTGGTCTAACGATGAAAGAACAGAGTAAATAAACAATACCAGATGGTACTGGTCTAACGATGAAAGAACAGTGTAAACACTAAAACAATACCAGATGGTACTGGTCTAACAATGAAAGAACAGTGTAAACACTAAAACAACACCAGATGGTACTGGTCTAACGATGAAAGAACAGTGTAAACACAAAATAAACAATACCAGATGGTACTGGTCTAACGATGAAAGAACAGAGTAAACACTAAATAAACAATACCAGATGGTACTGGTCTAACAATGAAAGAACAGTGTAAACACTAAATAAACAATACCAGATGGTACTGGTCTAACGATGAAAGAACAGAGTAAACACTAAATAAACAATACCAGATGGTACTGGTCTAACGATGAAAGAACAGAGTAAACACTAAATAAACAATACCAGATGGTACTGGTCTAACGATGAAAGAACAGAGTAAACACTAAATAAACAATACCAGATGGTACTGGTCTAACGATGAAAGAACAGAGTAAACACTAAATAAACAATACCAGATGGTACTGGTCTAACGATGAAAGAACAGAGTAAATAAACAATACCAGATGGTACTGGTCTAACGATGAAAGAACAGTGTAAACACTAAAACAATACCAGATGGTACTGGTCTAACAATGAAAGAACAGTGTAAACACTAAAACAACACCAGATGGTACTGGTCTAACGATGAAAGAACAGTGTAAACACTAAATAAACAATACCAGATGGTACTGGTCTAACAATGAAAGAACAGTGTAAACACTAAATAAACAATACCAGATGGTACTGGTCTAACGATGAAAGAACAGAGTAAATACTAAATAAACAATACCAGATGGTACTAGTCTAACGATGAAAGAACAGAGTAAATACTAAATAAACAATACCAGATGGTACTGGTCTAACAATGAAAGAACAGAGTAAACACTAAATAAACAATACCAGATGATACTGGTCTAACAATGAAAGAACAGAGTAAACACTAAATAAACAATACCAGATGGTACTGGTCTAACGATGAAAGAACAGAGTAAATACTAAATAAACAATACCAGATGGTACTAGTCTAACGATGAAAGAACAGAGTAAATACTAAATAAACAATACCAGATGGTACTGGTCTAACAATGAAAGAACAGAGTAAACACTAAATAAACAATACCAGATGATACTGGTCTAACAATGAAAGAACAGAGTAAACACTAAATAAACAATACCAGATGGTACTGGTCTAACGATGAAAGAACAGAGTAAACACTAAATAAACAATACCAGATGGTACTGGTCTAACAATGAAAGAACAGAGTAAACACTAAATAAACAATACCAGATGATACTGGTCTAACGATGAAAGAACAGAGTAAATAAACAATACCAGATGGTACTGGTCTAACAATGAAAGAACAGAGTAAACACTAAATAAACAATACCAGATGATACTGGTCTAACGATGAAAGAACAGAGTAAATAAACAATACCAGATGATACTGGTCTAACAATGAAAGAACAGAGTAAACACTAAATAAACAATACCAGATGATACTGGTCTAACGATGAAAGAACAGTGTAAACACTAAAACAATACCAGATGGTACTGGTCTAACGATGAAAGAACAGAGTAAACACTAAATAAACAATACCAGATGGTACTGGTCTAACGATGAAAGAACAGAGTAAATAAACAATACCAGATGGTACTGGTCTAACGATGAAAGAACAGTGTAAACACTAAAACAATACCAGATGGTACTGGTCTAACAATGAAAGAACAGTGTAAACACTAAAACAACACCAGATGGTACTGGTCTAACGATGAAAGAACAGTGTAAACACTAAATAAACAATACCAGATGGTACTGGTCTAACAATGAAAGAACAGTGTAAACACTAAATAAACAATACCAGATGGTACTGGTCTAACGATGAAAGAACAGAGTAAATACTAAATAAACAATACCAGATGGTACTAGTCTAACGATGAAAGAACAGAGTAAATACTAAATAAACAATACCAGATGATACTGGTCTAACGATGAAAGAACAGAGTAAACACTAAAACAATACCAGATGGTACTGGTCTAACAATGAAAGAACAGAGTAAACACTAAATAAACAATACCAGATGATACTGGTCTAACAATGAAAGAACAGAGTAAACACTAAATAAACAATACCAGATGATACTGGTCTAACGATGAAAGAACAGAGTAAACACTAAATAAACAATACCAGATGGTACTGGTCTAACAATGAAAGAACAGAGTAAACACTAAATAAACAATACCAGATGATACTGGTCTAACAATGAAAGAACAGAGTAAACACTAAATAAACAATACCAGATGGTACTGGTCTAACGATGAAAGAACAGAGTAAACACTAAATAAACAATACCAGATGGTACTGGTCTAACAATGAAAGAACAGAGTAAACACTAAATAAACAATACCAGATGATACTGGTCTAACGATGAAAGAACAGAGTAAATAAACAATACCAGATGGTACTGGTCTAACAATGAAAGAACAGAGTAAACACTAAATAAACAATACCAGATGATACTGGTCTAACGATGAAAGAACAGAGTAAATAAACAATACCAGATGATACTGGTCTAACAATGAAAGAACAGAGTAAACACTAAATAAACAATACCAGATGATACTGGTCTAACAATGAAAGAACAGAGTAAACACTAAATAAACAATACCAGATGATACTGGTCTAACAATGAAAGAACAGAGTAAACACTAAATAAACAATACCAGATGATACTGGTCTAACAATGAAAGAACAGAGTAAACACTAAATAAACAATACCAGATGATACTGGTCTAACAATGAAAGAACAGAGTAAACACTAAATAAACAATACCAGATGATACTGGTCTAACAATGAAAGAACAGAGTAAACACTAAATAAACAATACCAGATGATACTGGTCTAACAATGAAAGAACAGAGTAAACACTAAATAAACAATACCAGATGATACTGGTCTAACAATGAAAGAACAGAGTAAACACTAAATAAACAATACCAGATGATACTGGTCTAACAATGAAAGAACAGAGTAAACACTAAATAAACAATACCAGATGGTACTGGTCTAACGATGAAAGAACAGAGTAAACACTAAATAAACAATACCAGATGGTACTGGTCTAACGATGAAAGAACAGTGTAAACACTAAAACAATACCAGATGATACTGGTCTAACGATGAAAGAACAGAGTAAACACTAAATAAACAATACCAGATGGTACTGGTCTAACAATGAAAGAACAGAGTAAACACTAAATAAACAATACCAGATGGTACTGGTCTAACGATGAAAGAACAGAGTAAACACTAAATAAACAATACCAGATGGTACTGGTCTAACGATGAAAGAACAGAGTAAATAAACAATACCAGATGGTACTGGTCTAACAATGAAAGAACAGAGTAAATAAACAATACCAGATGGTACTGGTCTAACGATGAAAGAACAGAGTAAACCTTTGTTACAGCATAGATTAAAAAGATCCAAATGTGAAGTTACTGCATGAGGCTCGGTGCTCACGTTATCAGTAGGCTTTCAACCCGAACAGTCAGACAACAGAAGCAGGACCCGTCTTATTTCAGTAGAGGTGGACGATTTATAAAGCCAGCGACATTTAACAGTTAGGCTATTGATTATAGACCTAATTAAGTTGTGGTTTCCGCTCTCCTGACTTTTCTTAAGACAGTAAGGCAAGGCCTGTTTTGTCATCTCCTAACTCTGCTGCTGTCTCCGCCACATTGCTCTCAACCCCAATACGCTGGTTAACTTTGCCATTATCCACATAGCAACATGGTCTAGGAAAAGACGCCAATTCAACAGCACACTGATGTTTCAGAACCGCGGACAGCGACCGCTATCAAACGTTGGAGAAAAAACATTTGGTATCAAATATTGTATTAGTGTTGCACCACTGTTCTTATGTAATACAACCATATATAAATTGCAGTAGCACGTCTTAAGAGTGATGAACTGTGGCATCCCACCCACAATGGATCAGTCCAGTTTTTGCTACTGCTCCACTAAAGAAAGGAGTCGACCAACAACCTATCAACCAAACAACCGACCAGTCGACTAAATGGGGTCGACCCTAACCACATTACCGAGTACCACTCTCCATATTTTCAAGCATAGTGGTGGTTGCATCAGGTTATGATTATGCTTGTAATTGTTAAGGACTGGGATATTTTTCAGGATAAAAAAAAAAAGAAACGTAATGAAGCTAAAGCACAGGCAAAACCCTATAGGAAACCTGGTTGTCCACTTTCCAACAGACACTGGGAGATGAATTCACCTTCCAGCAGGACAACCTAAAACACAAGGCCAAATCTACACTGGAGTTACTTACCAAGAAAACAGTGAACGTTCCTAAGTGGCCTAGTTACAGTTGAGACAAACCGGTTTGAAAATCTATGTCAAGACTTGAAAATGTCTGTCTAGCCATGATCAACAACCAATTTGACAGAGCTTGAAGAATTTTGAAAATGGGCAAATATTGCACAATCCAGGTGTGAAAGCTCTTAAGAGATTTACCCAGAAAGAGACTCACAGTTGTAACCACTGCCAAATATGCTTTTTTACAAAGTATTGACTGAGGGATGTGAATACGTATGTAAATTAGATATCTGTATTTCATGTCATTATGGGGTAGTGTGTGTAGATGGGTCATGTTTTATTTATTCATAACATTTTGAATTCAGGCTGTAAGTCAAGGGGTATGAACACTTTCTGAAGTCACTGTATATCCTCCCGTACCACATCCGGTTCCTGTTCAGTGAGCTGGCTAGAACCGGTGTAGGGTGTAGTTGTCCCTAGACGCTGATCTTGGATCAGTTTTGCATTCCCCCCCACTAGTGGTTAAGAGAGAAATGTAAATAATCCCCAAAAGGCACCAGCCCATACAGCCATCACCAATAAACACACTATAAAAACAAGGACACAGACAAAAGCAGCACATCAATGAATCAACAAAAAAAAAACGTGTTCATATATTCATTGATGATGTGCTGCTTGTAGTGTCTGTGTGTCCTTGTGTATTTATTGGTGATGGACGTATGGGCTGGTGCAACAACATTTCCCCTTTAGGATTGGGGGAGGGGAAGCACAAGCTAAAGCAACGGGCTGGTGAAAAGTTGAATAAAACAGGTACTTATGGCAATGTGTTTATAAAGAAAGTCGACCAGGACACTGTGGGTTTAACCCTGATTCCAGTGTGAGGGGAGGCGGCGGTGGCTCTGTGATCATGAAGAGATCGGAGGGTGAGGCTGTCTTTACTACGGCAGACCCAGTCACTGAGGGTGAGGCTGTCTTTACTACGGCAGACCCAGTCACTGAGGGTGAGGCTGTCTTTACTACGGCAGACCCAGTCACTGAGGGTGTCTTTACTACGGCAGACCCAGTCACTGAGGCTGTCTTTACTACGGCAGACCCAGTCACTGAGGCTGTCTTTACTACGGCAGACCCAGTCACTGAGGGTGTCTTTACTACGGCAGACCCAGTCGCTGAGGCTGTCTTTACTACGGCAGACCCAGTCGCTGAGGCTGTCTTTACTACGGCAGACCCAGACGCTGAGGCTGTCTTTACTACGGCAGACCCAGTCGCTGAGGGTGAGGCTGTCTTTACTACGGCAGACCCAGTCGCTGAGGGTGAGGCTGTCTTTACTACGGCAGACCCAGTCGCTGAGGGTGAGGCTGTCTTTACTACGGCAGACCCAGTCGCTGAGGGTGAGGCTGTCTTTACTACGGCAGACCCAGTCGCTGAGGGTGAGGCTGTCTTTACTACGGCAGACCCAGTCACTGAGGGTGAGGCTGTCTTTACTACGGCAGACCCAGTCACTGAGGGTGAGGCTGTCTTTACTACGGCAGACCCAGTCACTGAGGGTGAGGCTGTCTTTACTACGGCAGACCCAGTCACTGAGGGTGAGGCTGTCTTTACTACGGCAGACCCAGTCACTGAGGGTGAGGCTGTCTTTACTACGGCAGACCCAGTCACTGAGGGTGAGGCTGTCTTTACTACGGCAGACCCAGTCACTGAGGGTGAGGCTGTCTTTACTACGGCAGACCCAGTCACTGAGGGTGAGGCTGTCTTTACTACGGCAGACCCAGTCACTGAGGGTGAGGCTGTCTTTACTACGGCAGACCCAGTCACTGAGGGTGAGGCTGTCTTTACTACGGCAGACCCAGTCACTGAGGGTGAGGCTGTCTTTACTACGGCAGACCCAGTCACTGAGGGTGAGGCTGTCTTTACTACGGCAGACCCAGTCACTGAGGGTGAGGTGTTGGCAGGTGATCGTGAAGCCAAGCAGGGAAGCCCTCCACCATTTTAAATGGGGCTAGCTACAACAGGTTTATTTCTTGACCTCCTTTGTTCCTTTAGTGTCGTGTCTCAGCAACAACAAACATGGTCAGGTTCCACTAATGGAATCACACAGGAGTGGGACAGGTGGAAAAAAACAGCCTCTTTAGCATCGATTTAGAAAAAAAACATTACCATCAGTTAGTTGTGAAAACATTTCAAACTGACAAAAGACCACCCTGATCTAAATAATGGTGTCATCACTAAAGTGCCCTTCTGGGACTCATCTGCCCAGCTCTTGTGTTCAGTCTGGATGTGCACAATCGCTCTTTTCAACAGGGGTAGAATACTCCCCCTTTGGCAGCAGTGTGGTTGTAACGGGATTAAAACAAGCCTGTTGTCAGTGGTACCACAGAGCCAGCCAAGCAGGGCTATTATCATGGGAGATGTGGGCATTTTCTCTCCTGGGTTATGTTCACTAGGAACCAAACAGACAGAAAAGGGAAGGAGCTACCTAAACTTGCCCAAAAAGAAAAGCTGTTTTCTAACGCAAAATGTTTTTGCTACGGTATGCACTAATGAATAAGACCCTGCTTGGCACCCTGCTCTCTAAGGAAGCCTCAAAGCCCCCCTGCTCTCCAAGAATGCCTCAAGGCTCAAGCCCCCAGGTGCAGCCCCTTCTTAAGATAAGACAAGTATGACCTTAGGTGGTGTTTCTTTGATCCATTTCCTGCAGAGCCATCTTCTCACCTAACCATATCCTGTGTGTCTGTGTGTGTGTGTGTGTGTGTGTGTTACCTCCGGAGACAGCTTGGTATGGTGGTGGCATGTCCAGGTGAGAGAACGATACTGCTGCCGGGGGGAGTGAGGCAGAAGACTCGCCCATTGATCCCTCATCCTGAACCCCATACCAACTGGGCCAGATAGACGTCTGGGGAGAGACATGGGGAGAGAGAGAACAGGAATTATTACCACAAAAACACATAGGCGCACTGTGCGTATACACACACACTTACTTTTGGAGCTCAACAGAAGCGCGACGATGAAGAAAGAATCTAAAGCTCACTGGTGGGTAAAAGAGAATCTACACGCTGCGTCCCAAATGGCTCCTTTTTCCTTACTTAGTGCACTACTCTATGGGCCCTGGTAGTCATTTGAGACAACTCTCCGGTCTCCCCCTGGCCTCTCTCCACCCCCCACCTCTGGTCTCCCCTGGCCTCTCTCCCCCCACCCCCTGGCCTCTCTCCCCCCACCCCCTGGCCTGTCTCCCCCTGGCCTGTCTCCCCACCCTCTGGCCTCTCTCCAGGGACCTTTCAGAGGGGCTGCTGCCTGTCTGCTGGAGTTATGGCTGGCTCTGGGGCCTCTTCGCTGCATGCACATTCCATTAAAATCTAAACAGGGAGCATCGTGGTTTAGACTAGAAGACTAAAGGGAGATAAGAGAAAGAAAAGTAGGGGGAGGAGAGCCAGAGAGGGATTGTACTAAAGCACTGAGGCAGTGGAGGCTTGGAGTGAACAGCAACAGGTAATTAAAGCTAGCTCACTGGGGTGTGGCTGAGAAGGATGGAATCACAGGGTTACAACGCTCAATTATACTTGGGTCCTGTTCTGTCCAGAGCACACTACATTCTAATTCCAGCCTAACTTCTCCTCTACAATGACCTAGTTACTTGAACTTGGTTACCTAATAGAGCCGTTTCAGGTCCAAACACAGTAACAGAATCCAAGCCAGAAGTGGCTTGTGTGTGCATTGTCTCCTGCATCTTCAAATCAGATGAATTGTAAAGCAGCTGCAGTAATGTCATTACTGGGGGCAGCTTCCTACGAGAGCTAGCTAGAGCCTGGAATCTCCCCTTAACCACAACATACCTCATTCTTAGAATGGAAACATTTATGTTATGAGAAAGCCACTCCTAACACTATAAATAGCCTAAAAAGCCCACCTGGAAAACAAAGGCACCTATACGGATTCAAGTAATGGCAGGGACTGCAATAAAGCATAATTGGTATGGTGTGTTATGGTGTGCATGTCGAGCTAGTTAGAAGACCATTCACTCTGAAAGTAGTCTAACGACGTGGGGCCCTGAAACTTTAAGATGCTTGTTTGAGTAAGCATAGCATTTACAGTCCTTCAAGCACCAGTGCTTAGCATAACACTGCTCTCTCTAGACAGTCAATTAGGACGGCATAGGCCAGGCTAGTATGGAAATTCACTTGAGCACTATTAAAATGTAGGCACCGCAGAGTCAGGTTGGAGAGCGAGATGATGAATGTGTTCCCTCAGAATGTTGGAGCCAGGGCTCCGATTCACAGAGCCAGGGTTCTGATTGGGGCGGCAGGAAGCCTAGTGGTTAGCGCGTTGGACTTGTAACCGAAAGGTTGCAAGATCGAATCCCATAGCTGACAAGGTAAAACAAATCTGTCGTTCTGCCCCAGAACAAGGCACTAGGCCGTCATTGAAAATAAGAATTTGTTCTGAACTGACTTGCCTAGTTAAATACAGGTTCAAATACATTTTTAATTCATGGAGGCAGGGTTCTGATTCACGGAAATGGCTTCTTCCTAGAACACCTGGAAGCAATATAACACGAAGGCAGAGCGTACTGGAAGGAGGACTGATGTCAGAGTTTGTATAATGCAATCTGAGTATTGAAGTCTTCTCCCAGACTTTTTTATGAAAACATCAAAGCGTCAGCTATCAAAAGTCACGGGTCAATAGTTCTGGAGATATTAGTCCACAGGGGACAATAAACCACAAAACAAGGTAACAGTTGGCATTTTGGGAGTCCCTGACCAGCACAACAAAAGGAATGCAGAGGGGGAAAGTTGAATGAAAGTCACTTTGAAACCTCCAGGAAAGAAGATGAGTTCCTCTTCTCAAAGGTTCCATGGAATCTTAGGAAAGATGGGAACGTTTTCTTACCACTAAACTGTTTACATATCTAAAAATGGATAGAATTGCATTTAAAATGAAACAAGCATTTCGCTTGTGACCAATACATATTTTTTAAATAATTTGTTTTGATTTAATAGGCAGATTTCTGAATGCTTGAGATCAGGGGAACTATTATGGCTCTCCTCTTCTCTTTCCCTGACCATTTTAGCTGTTCCTATTGGCTCAGACTTTCACAGGCTTTTGTTAGATTTGACAAGCGCTAGACAGTCACCGGTAGACAAACCAACTCCAACACTGGCTCGCACACATTCACTGTGACCCTTACACTGCTTCACACAAGTTCTGAGGCCTGCCAGAGCCCTGACGTTTTAGAAAGGTCACACACACACACAGTACCAGTCAAAGGTTGACACATTTACTCATTCCAGGGTTTTTATTTTTACTATTTTCTACAATGTAGATTAATAGTGAAGACATCAAGACTATGAAATAGCACATATGGAGTCATGTAAGTAACCCAAACAATTGTTACACAAATAAAAAATATATTTTATATTTGAGATTCTTCAAAGTAGCCTCCCTTTGCCTTGACAGCTTTGCATTCTCTCAACCAGCTTCATGATGTAGTCACCAGGAATGTATTTCAATTAACAAGTGTGCCTTGTTGAAAGTTAATTTGTGGATATCCTTTCCTTCTTAATGCGTTTGAGCCAATCAGTTGTGTTGTGACAAGGTATGGTTGGCATACAGAAGATAGCCCTATTTGGTAAAAGACCAAGTCCATATTATGGCAAGAACAGATCAAATAAGCAAAGAGAAACACCAGTCCATCATTACTTTAAGACATGAAGGTCAGTCAATACAGAACATTTCAAGAACTTTGAAAGTTTCTTGTAGTTGACAAAACCATCAAGCATTATGAGGAAACTGTCTCTGATGAGGACGGCCACAGGAATGGAAGACCCAGAGTTACCGCTGCTGTAGAGGATAGGTTCAGAATTACCAGCCTCAGAAATTGAAGCCAGAATAAATGCTTCAGAGTTCAAGTAACAGACATCTCAACTAGAAGTCGACCGATTATGAATTTTCAACGCCGATACCGATACAGATTATTGGACGCTCAAAACTAGCCGATGCCGATTAAATCGGCCAATTTTTTGGAATCGATTTGTAATAATGACAATTACAACAATACTGAATGAACACTTATTTTAACTTAATATAATACATCAATATTTTTTTTTTTAGCATCAAGTAAATAATGAAACATGTTCAATCTGGTTTAAATAATGCAAAAACAAAGTGTTGGAGAAGAAAGTAAATGTAAGAAAGCTAACATTTCAGTTCCATGCTCAGAACATGAGAACATTTGAAAGCTGGTGGTTCCTTTTAACATGAGTCTTCAATTTTCCCAGGTAAGAAGTTTTAGGTTGTAGTTATTATAGGAATTATAGGCCTATTTCCATCTATACCATTTGTATTTCATTAACCTTTGACTATTGGATGTTCTTATAGGAACTTTAGTATTGCCAGTGTAACAGTATAGCTTCTGTCCCTCTCCTCGCTCCTCCCTGAGCTCGAACCAGCAACACAACGACAACAGCCATCATCGAAGCAGCGTTACCCAGAGCAAGGGGAGCAACTACTAGAAGGCTCAGAGCAAGTGACGTTTTAAACGCTATTAGCGCGCGCTAACTAGCTAGCCATTTCACTTCGGTTACACCAGCCTCATCTTGGGAGTTGAAGTCAAAAACAGTGCAGTGCTTGACGCACAACAAAGAGCTGCTGGCAAAATGCACGAAAGTGCCTTTTTAATTCATGTTTATGCGCCTGCTTCTGCCTACCACCGCTCAGTCAGATTATATGCAACGCAGGACACGTTAGATAATATCATCAACCATGTGTAGTTAACTAGTGATTATGATTGATTGTTTTTTATAAGATACGTTTAATGCTAGCTAGCAACTTACCTTGGCTTACTGCAGTCGCGTAACAGGCAATCTCCTTGTGGAGTGCAATGAGAGAGAGGCAGGTCGTTATTGCGATGGACTAGTTAACTGTAAGGTTGCAAGATTGGATCCCCCAAGCTGACAAGGTGAACATCTGTCGTTCTGCCCCTGAACGAGGCTGTTAACCCACCGTTCCTTGGCCGTCATTGAAAATAAGAATGTGTTCTTAACTGACTTGCCTAGTTAAATAAAGGTATATATATTTTTTTAAATACCGATTTCCGATTGTTATGAAAACTTGAAATCGGCCCTAATGAATCGGCCATTCCGATTAATCGGTCGACCTCTAATCTCAACATCAACTGTTCAGAGACTACGTAAATCAGGCATTCATGGTCAAATGAATTGCTGCAAAAAAAACACCACTAAAGGACATCAATAAGAAGAAACTTGCTTGGGCCAAGAAACACGAGCAATGGACATTAGACCTGTGGAAATCTGTCCTTTGGTCTGGTGGGTCCACATTTGAGATTTTTTGTTCCAACCGCTGTGTCTTTGTGAGATGCAGAGAAGGTGAACGAATGATCTCTGCATGTGTGGTTTCCACCGTGAAGCATGGAGGAGGAGGTGTGATGGTGCTTTGCTGGTGACACTGTCAGTGATTTATTTAGAATTCAAGGCACATTTAACCAGCATGGTTACCACAGCATTCTGCAGTAATACGCCATCCCATCTGGTTTGCACTTAGTGGGACTATCATTTGTTTTTCAACAAGACAATGACCCAACACACCTCCAGGCTGGGTAAGGGCTATTTGACCAAGAAGGAGAGTGATGGAGTGCTGCATCAGATGACCAGTCCACCACAATCCACCAACCAAATTGATATGGTTTGGGATGAGTTGGACCGCAGAGTGAAGCAAAAGCAGCCAACAAGTGCTCAGCAAATGTGGGAACTCCTTCAACACTGTTGGAAAAGCATTCCAGGTGAAGCTGGTTGAGAGAATGCCAAGAGTGTGCAAAGATGTCATCAAGGCTGGCTACTTTGAAGCCTCAAAAATAAAATATATTTAGATTTGTTTAACACTTTTTTTGTTTACTACATGATTCCATATGTGTTATTTAATAGTTTTGATGTCTTCACTATTATTCTACAATGTAGAAAACAGCAAAAATAAAGGAAAACCCTTGAATGAGTAGGTGTGTCCAAACCTTTGACTGGTACTATAAGCGCACACAAACAATTACTGATACCCACATACATGCGCATATACGAGTGCTGAGCTATTGCCGAAATGTCTTCTTTTTTTTTTTTAAATAACTAATTGACTAATATTTGAATTCTGTTTAGTTTTTCTTCTGCGCTTACCACGCCGTTTCTCTAAAGGGAATCAAATAAAGAATAAACTATAGGACGTTGTAGGAAATTGTAGTTTAAACCAAAGTTAAGTGCAGAAAAAATGGTATTTAACTATAATGGCAGCAATCCATTGTTCCTATAGATGCCTGTTCAATGGTTCTTGCCCAGGCAAGCCTGTGGGGCTGGCAGACAGACAAGGAGATTAAGGGGTTTCTACTAGATATCACAGCTACAAAGTCAACATGGGCTATATCGTAAGAATTCTTGAACAAATATTAGCCTTTTGGTCTTAATATAAAGTTAGCAGTGTGGTTAAAGGTAAGGTTTAAAATACATTTTTAAGAAGATAAATTGTAGAAATGGGCGGGGTTTATGACTTTGTACCTGTGGTAACTAGTGACGACCCAGAGGGCGGGACAGATCGAGTGGCACACGAGAGGGAGCGCTTGGATTTTTTAATTGATAGTTGATAGTTGTTATTCAGCATAAATAGGATGACTCTTTAGGGACCACAGAGATGGATGGCTGGCTGCTACTGCCTGAGCAGAGATTAGAAGACTTGGAATTAAATAAGTTATAAATACATATATATAAATAATAGACCTCAACTGCAATATAATATTAAAGTACTGTGAATAAAGGATGGTTTATTAATAAGTGATATGCAGAAATGGACAGTCTACCATCATTGGGATTTTATTTATGAAATAATAAGGTCACCAAAACACAAACAAAATATTTAAGTAAATGAATGTGAATAAATGATAGCTAGAGACTAATCAGTGACCATCTTTAGTTATTTTACTATGTGTTGTTAAAGCATTCAACCCACAATGCAATTTATGGGAAACATTTTTTTGAAACAGGTATATATTATTTTGCCGAATCCTCAAAAAGCAAGTCCGTGTGTTACGTGCACACCACGCCCACGGAACAATCTGCTGTTAACCACAGGACGGGTGGGAAGTTGAGTAATCGACAGTGAGAAAGCATCCCATTCTCAGTCAGTCATTCACGGTGGAAAGTGACTCATCTAACCACCAAGCAGCAAGGAAAGCAAATAACTCTTCCCCACACACTGACACACACCACTGAAAGGGCAACCTTATGGGACTCTTCGAACCAGTCTATAGGACCCGCTTCCCTGACTAGAACCAGAGTCTATAGGACCCGCTTCCCTGACTAGAACCAGAGTCTATAGGACCCACTTCCCTGACTAGAACCAGAGTCTATAGGACCCGCTTCCCTGACTAGAACCAGAGTCTATAGGACCCGCTTCCCTGACTAGAACCAGAGTCTATAGGACCCGCTTCCCTGACTAGAACCAGAGTCTATAGGACATGCTTCCCTGTGCACGACTAGAACCAAAGTCTATAGGACATGCTTCCTTGTGCATGACTGGAACCAGGGTCTATAGGACATGCTTCCTTGTGCATGACTGAGCAAAAACAATGTGAGTCTCAGAATAACCCGAAACAGCAGGGCTACTTCCCCATTTATTTTCTCACAATGTGGGCCTGAGAGCCAAACGTTTAGGTCCATTTAACAATCTACCAGCCACATGGTTTTTTTACCAGCCAAAATATTTACCAGCCCAAAAATTATATCAACATGATTTTATTTAACTAGGCAAAACGTGCTTTGTAATGTTTCTAAAACAATTAAATGTATTACTAGCAACAAGTAACTAATGTGGTATATTAACTATCATTTATTATACCAGTTTTTTAACCAACATATCACAGATGAGACAAATTATCACCTACCCCTTTAAGGGGGGGAGGTTACCGTGGCAGCACGACTGGAGTCATGTTTGTGCCTGTGAGATTAAGTCTGCCTAGTAGAAGCGTGGTCTTCTCTTCTCTAGCAGTTGAAAGTCAAACATAGAAACACAACCTAGCTTGCGAACAAAACAATGCAAATAGCCAAGAAACACAAGGACAAAGTCTCACTTCAGTAGACTTTCGTTTCAAGTAAATTAGATAAAAGTTTATGCCTGTGCACAGCGCTTCTAAAAATGTATCTTTCACTCAGCTCTTCAGGTGTGCACAGCCCCCAGCCAGGCAGTGTTACAGCATGGGATGGAGTAGGCTATGTAGGATTTAGAATTCTTCCACCATGTGTGATTGATTTACCAACTATTTTAAAAAAACGGCATAATTACTTTGAAAACAGCAACTGCAGCATTTATTTTACATGTGATCATACTTGATTATTTTTATTCAGAAATGTGAGTGAAAGGCTCCCAGTGAGGAGCCCTGAACACCCGCCAACAATGCTGGTGAAATGGACATCTTACCTGCCAATGCCAAAATCTACCCACATTTGGCAGGTGGCGGTTGTTAAATTTAGGCCTCGGACAGGGTGAGCGCCAACCCTCAGACAGGGTGAGCGCCAACCCTCAGACAGGGTGAGCGCCATCCCTACAAAAACTAAAATTGGTTGCCAAATCATGTCATTGTATATGAATATCAGCTCAGCCTGTGTTTTGTGGTCTGTCTTTGCTACTTACATTCTGTCTCTCACACATCTGATGCAGGTAGGCCCTCCCTCCCACGATAACTATCTGTGAATTACGGGGGTTGTTGAGGTACGCGGCCAGTTGTCTCTGACGTGAGCGGTACCAGCACACATAGAAGAAGATCTTGATGACGATGAATATGATGACCACTCTGGAAGAGAGAGATAAACAGTAGCAGCAAAGAATGTCTTATGTTGATCTCAACGTTGTTCAAAACACAGAGTCAAGTGTATGAAAGTGAATATAAGAATTAAAAGTTCCTTACATGTACCAGTACAACTCCATATTGAGATCACTAGGCATCAGATCATGGTCAAAAAATGACGGTGCCTGAAACACAAAACCAAAGTCGTGTTTAGACATTTGAGGCACAGCCCAGTATGTGTTATTCTGAAATAAGATGGCTGAGATAAATGGTTTACTGTAAACCACGACGAAATACATTTGAATAAAAACTCCACTTTGTCCATGACTACCTCTCACCTCTGAAGAATAAACGAGTCGCCTTTGATCTGCAAGAGACATGTGGCACAATGTGAGCAACAGTTCAACATCCGATGAAATATATATTATGTGGCTGTAAACACCCTCAACTCTCAGAAGAGGCACTTCCAGCTACAGGCTGTTATTTAGATAGTTCCCCTAAACAATGAATTTAATGTTAGCTTCATAATCCATGTAGCTAGCTTGCCTGTCAACAACTGAAAGCATAACCAGTTAAAAAGAAGTAGTTCACTATTTACAACGCCCTAACCCTGAAAGTAGTGTGGTTCCTTAAACAGACACTATAAACATCAGCTACATTTAGGCACCATAAGCTAAAAATCAATGGAAGTGATTTGGGAATGTGAGCATGTAACAAAAAAAAAAGTTCAAATCTCCTGAAATCAATTCCAATCACTTAAAGGTGATTTAGCCATTTTAAAACAAAACACACACACACCCCTCCATTGATTGTTAGCTAAAGTTAGCTGACGTTTGTAGCAGCTGTGTAAAGCAAACAGAACCATGGATTAGTTTCTCCTGGCCCTTGCACTACTTTCAGGGTGAGAAACAAATCCAACAACAAATTAGAAAACTAGAAAAGTCCAACCAACATGTGAAAGTTGGTTTGGTGTCTCTAGTTTGAATAGTTCAAGAGTTACTGTGGTGAGTTATTTATACAAATGAATGAACATTTGTATAGTTATAGCTGATCAAAGTTAGGATAGCCTGAACATGAGGAAGTTGGTTTAGTATCTCTAGCTTGAACAGTTTCAGAGTTACTGTTGCTGATTAATTTTACGCAAATATGTATAATTGTATAATTATAGTTGATAGAAGTTTGAAATAATTACAATTTAGGATAGCCTGAGCATTTGAAAGTTGGTGTGGTGTCTCTACAATGAATAGTTTAAGAGTTACTGTGGGTTGGATACTTTATGCTAATTTGTACAATTATAGTTGATAAAGATCTTGAAGAATTTGAAGTTAGGATTGTCTGAATGTTTTAAAGTTGCTCTTATAGCGTAATTGGCCAAGGAGTAGTTAGTTACATAGCTACCACTGACTGTTCCTAATTCAAACCCATGTTAATTTATGCACATTTTAAAATGGTTCTAATTAAAAAATATATATAAATATTTTAAAAACCTGAATGCAAGCTCTCTAAATTGGGTCAGTCTGAACATAGTTTTGCGTTGATAGTTTAAACAGTGTAAGAAGAGCAGTGGCAAGTCCAAATATTTCCCATTCAAGACTACGGAGGTTTTATTAAGATTTAAAATTGCTATAGATCAAAACAAGTATAAAACGTTATCAAAATTATAAACACAAGCCATCTACGTTGGGTCAGTCTGAACATCTCATCGTTGGTTTGTTAACTACATTGATAGCGTAAATCGTGACAGAAGAGACCACATTTCCCCGATTTCTGCCCATGTAAATCCATCATTGCCATTGAAATGTATTGGGAGTTAATTTAAATATCGCTGTAGTACAAAAAAAAGTATAACAAATATTTTCTCAAGCTACATAAATTGAGGTAGTCTGCACATTTACAAGTTGGTTTCGCTTTAATAGCTTAAGTCGTTTAAGCGCTATAGCGAGCGGAAGAAAAAAGAACTATGTAAGAAGGGATAATGAACTAGCTACTCAATTTTAGTTAACTGTGAACTACAGTATAAAAAACGACTGCCAGCTAGGAAACTAACTAGCTGTAGATATCAAAAGCAAGCCTAGACGTTAGCTAGTTACAGTAGGTGTTGCATTTCCAATCTAAAAGAGTAGCTAACTGTTAGTTCTTCTTGTAAGAAGTGTTTGCTAACGTAGCTAGTTATGGTCAGTTGGCTACTAAACGTAGCTAACCAGCTATTTAGTTAATACAATGGGAACGTTAGCTATATTAAAAGACATGTCAATAATCTGGTTGAAGTATTTGTGGCTAAATATAACTAACAACTTACCGTGTCAACCAAGTATGTAGCTAGCTAACGTTATATCATCCAGAAACCGCTAGCCAAGCCTTGTTGTTTTCCTTTAGCCGCCTGTGTGGTTTACAGTACAATAGATCATGTAAGCCAGCTAGCTTAGCATCAACGATTTAATCAAACACCGTTTGATGTTATCCTCATGCTGAGAGGTAATCCAACTACCTGTCAATTTCTGTAGTGTATAATCGTTCCCCTCCCCAAAAAATCAGAACTGAAACATAGTTCGAAGCCCGAAAGTTAAAAAACAAAAAAAACGGCACTCTATTTATCCATTTGTTTCACCATCCTACCTTGACTGCTACTCACGTTTGAGCGCTGTGCTGGTCAGCGATGAGGTTAGGGGCGAAGCTCAAGCTGCAGACTGAAGTTACAACAAGAAACGCCCCACATGAAACGTCATTAGCATTGCGTCACTACATACCACACCCACTACCGTTGACGCCGCTTGTAAGAGTGTGGAAAATACCCTTCCTGTAATGAAAGATGTCATCTCTTTGAGAGGGTGTATTTGAAAATTTACTCCCGATAAACCAGGAAGATAACGAAAAATACTTGTGGATTTTATAACTTTTTTTGGGGGGGGTTAGCTGAAGTAACAGAAGGTGATTGGAAAACACAGTTCAAATAAAATTGTATTGGTCACAAAAACATGGTTAGCAGATGTTATTGCCAGTGTAGTGAAATGCTTGAGCTGCTCCACTCTAAAGGCACTGCATCTCAGTGCTAGAGGCGTCACTACAGACCCGTGCAGACCCGTGGCCGTGATTGGGAGTCCCATATGGCGGTACACAATTGGCCCAGCATTGCCCGGGTTTGGCCGGGGTAGGCCGTCATTGTAATTACGAATTTGTTCTTAACTGACTTGCCTAGTTATATATAAGTAAAATAAGCCAGTAAGGAAACCTGAGCTTAGAGAAAGAACTGGACAAACATTACCCAAGGTAGTTGTGATCAAGATGAACACGTTTTCACATTTACAAATCTGGTAATATAAAACTGGGTGAATGTAAAAATGATGATCGACTTATTACTCAAGAGTAATTTAGTTAACTCTTAGCATTTTCATTTGACTTAGAAAGAGTAGAACCACATTGATTTCAAGTCCGCTATATACCTGAGCACAGATTTTTCAAGTCATTCAGTGCTCTCATGTCAGATTGAGACATTCACTTGAAGTCTTGGCAATCGATCTGCTTTCCATTGATAAATGCGAAAGGTCTGCTGAAATATTCTCTCTTCCATTCTTCTCTATGCTCCCTTGCAGCAGCATCTTCTGGAGTGAGAGCTGGACTCCTTGGCTTCTGACTAGTTATTTCCCCATTCTCTTTCTTTCCATACAACATGTCTGTAGATTCTCATGTTGAACCGCTTGAGATCCGTCATGTTGTCCGCGGAGATCCGTCATCCCTTCGCTTTCTCAGGTGGTGCACCACGTTGACAACGTCCGGGAGCTTATCTCGACTCCTGGGTGCTACTGTGCTAGGATGTCAATGGTAACGCTCCATATGGTAACACTACCTTGTATTTGGTAGGGAGCTTCTTACTCAGCGTAGGTGGCAGTGGTGTAAGTAAGGAGTATGTTGCCATTAATACTGGAAAGTCTTCACGTGGGCTGCAAGCTTCTGTATCCCTGCTAGCATATGAGGTGATTATCATCTATTCAGCCATGCCTTGCCTTTTTCGTTTTATTGTGGCCACTTGGATTGGGACCTGTGCTATGGTCAGATGACATGTCTATAGGGAGGAGAAAGTAGGGAAGAGTTTTGAGAATGCACTCCAATAAATCTAGACTGTTCTATTTCACTAGCACTACAACGACAGAGGCAGAGCAGATATCTGCCAATAACAATTCTAAACACTTAAGTTATATAGGCTGTGTTTTTCTTTTAGAAAACTCTGCAATGTGATCAATAGTTAAAATGAACAAAGCTTAATATTTAAGTCAAATGAAAATGACGTACAACATAAAGAGTGCCTATGAAATTCCTACCACACACTTTTGGCTTCTTCTTGTTGGCCACCTTGGTTAGTAAAAAAATATAAATTCCAAACACTTAATTGTAGCTTCTATTAGGACCAGAAGAAAAAACAAACGTGAAAGCATGTGATCTATTAAGTAAATAGATATTTCAAAAAAGGTCCACTTGCTTTGCCTCGACTGAGAAGGATTTAAGTAATGGTTTTCAGTTAATGACTCCGATGGACTGTGATACACCAACACTACCAGGGAGACACCCTGGACCCAAACTGTTACAGACCTATATCCATCCTGCCCTGCCTATCTAAGGTATTTGAAAGCCAAGTCAACAAACAGATCACTGACCATCTCGAATCCCACCGTAACTTCTCCGCTGTGCAATCTGGTTTCCTAGCCGGTCACGGGTGCACCTCAGCCACGCTCAAGGTACTAAACGATATCATAACCGCCATTGATAAAAGACAGTACTGTGCAGCCGTCTTCATCGACCTGGCTAAAGCTTTCGACTCTGCCAATCATCATATTCTTACCGGCAGACTCAGTAGCCTCGGTTTTTCTAATAACTGCCTTGCCTTGTTCACCAACTACTTTGCAGACAGAGTTCAGTGTGTCGAATCGCAGGGCATGTTGTCCGGCCCTCTGGCAGTCTCTATGGGGGTGCCACAGGGTTCAATTCTCGGGCCGACTCTTTTCTCTGTATATATCAATGATGTTGCTCTTGCTGCGGGCGATTCCCTGATCCACCTCTACGCAAACGACACCATTCTGTATACTTCTGGCCCTTCCTTGGACACTGTGCTATCTAACCTCCAAACGAGCTTCAATGCCATTCAAAACTCCTTCCGTGGCCTCCAACTGCTCTTAAACGCTAGTAAAACCAAATGCATGCTTTCCAACCGTTCGCTGCCTGCACCCACATGCCCGACTAGCATCACCACCCTGGATGGTTCCGACCTAGAATACGTGGACATCTATAAGTACCTAGGTGTCTGGCTAGACTGTAAACTCTCCTTCCAGACTCATATCAAACATCTCCAATCTAAAATCAAATCTAGAATCGGCTTTCTATTTCGCAACAAAGCCTCCTTCACTCACGCCGCCAAACTTACCCTAGTAAAACTGACTATCCTACCGATCCTCGACTTCGGCAATGTCATCTACAAAATAGCTTCCAATAATCTACTCAGCAAACTGGATGGTTTATCACAGTGCCATCCATTTTGTTACTAAAGCACCTTAACACCCACCACTGCGACCTGTATGCTCTAGTCGGCTGGCCCTCGCTACATATTCGTCGCCAGACCCACTGGCTCCAGGTCAACTACAAGTCCATGCTAAGTAAAGCTCCGCCTTATCTCAGTTCACTGGTCACGATGGCAACACCCACCCGTAGCACGCGCTCCAGCAGGTGTATCTCACTGATCATCCCTAAAGCCAACACCTCATTTGGCCGCCTTTCCTTCCAGTTCTCTGCTGCCTGTGACTGGAACGAATTGCAAAAATCGCTGAAGTTGGAGACTTTTATCTCCCTCACCAACTTTAAACATCTGCTATCTGAGCAGTTAACCGATCGCTGCAGCTGTACATAGTCCATCGGTAAATAGCCCACCCAATTCACCTACCTCGTCCCCATACTGTTTTTATTTATTTACTTTTCTGCTCTTTTGCACACCAGTATCTCTACCTGCACATGACCATCTGATCTTTTATCACTCCAGTGTTAATCTGCTAAATTGTAATTATTCGCCTAACTCCTCATGCCATTTGCACACAATGTATATAGACTCTTTTTTTTCTACTGTGTTATTGACTTGTTAATTGTTTACTCCATGTGTAACTCTGTGCTGTCTGTTCACACTGCTATGCTTTATCTTGGCCAGTTCGCAGTTGTAAATGAGAACTTGTTCTCAACTAGCCTACCTGGTTAAATAAAGGTGAAATAAAATAAAAATATTCTATAAACCAGAGACAGCATTTTATGACTTGAAATTAAGATTAACAGTTCATTTGATAATCTTCATTGCCATTGACCTTTGGCTTTCATTTGACATGGGAAAATACATTGAATTTCCCTCAAAAAACGTAACTGTTATTTTTACTAACGCCGTTAGACTGTTTGTTGATTGGGTTATGGGTTACATGTGGAGTGGCCTAGTTGCCACAACTATCAAACTGTGTTTTAAGTTATATGGCCCTGAACAGTCATCTCCACTATTATGTTCAATTATAACAGACAACTGGAGCACTGACTTGACACAGCTCTGCAAATACAGGGGAAGCACACTACTGCCTGTGTCAAAAAGATCAGACCTCTTTTTATTTTACCTTTATTTAACCAGGAAGGGCTCATTGAGATTTAAAATCTCTTTTTGAAGAGCGTCCTGGCCAAGATAGTGCTGCCTAAGTCATTACAAAAAATTACAGACAAACAACATGAAAAACTACAAGTAAACTAGTAAAAACCATAGAATTCACAAGAGTATAAAACAGCAAATTAAAAACATTGACAGGTCAGGGAATCAGTCTCAAGATCATTCATCAGTGATTGAAAAACACCAATCGGGACAAGTTTTTCCAGTTTAATAGTACCTTGTAAGGTGTTCCAAGACGATGACGCAGAGTACATGAAAGTCCTTTTACCAAATTCAGTTCGGACATTTGGAACAGTTAGCAGGACAAAGTCCAGCGAACGGAGAGTACCCACCACATTTCTGAACAATAAAAATGCTCAAATAAAAAAGGTAGTAAACCCAAAATGGCTTTGTAAATAAAAGTATACCAGTGACTGAGCCTACGAGTGACTAGAGAAGGCCAGCCAACCCTGGTATACAAAGTGCAGTGGTGCGTAAGGGTTTTGCAGTTTAAAATACATCTCAAAGTGTCATGGTAAAGAGTGTCAATTGATCTGAAACACTGAGTGGAAGCATTCATATATAAAATATCCCCATAGTCTAGTAAAGGCATAAATGTAGCCGATACTAGCCTCCTTCTGGCTTCAAAAGAAAAACAGGCCTTATTCCTAAAATAAAATCCAATTTCAGCTTCAATTGTTTTGTAAGTTCCTGAATATGCAATTTAAAAGAGAGGCCGTCATCAATTAAAATTCCAAGATATTTATATGAGGTTACAACCTCAATCTCCTTGCCCTGACAGGTAGTAATAGGTGAAAGGTTCAGAGGTCTATTTCTTGTTTTGTCAGTATTGAGGATAAGCTTCAATTGACACAAGGTATGTTGAACAGTATAAAAAACAGTCTGCATGTTCTGGAAAGCTTTTGTAAGAGACGAGGCACAACAGTAAATAACAGTATCATCAGCATAAAAATGAAGTTGCGCATTTTGGACATTTGTCTAAATAATTTATATAAATAGTGAATAAGAAAGGACCAAGTACAGAGCCTTGGGGCACACCATTAAAGACAGACAATTTAACAGACATAAGCCCATCAAATTGAGTACACCGAGTTCTATCAGAGAGATGGTTAGCAAACCATGCAACTGCATGCTCTGAAAGACCTACACTCGACAATCTCTGCCTTAGTATAGCATCATCAACTGTATCAAAAGCCTTAGAGAGATCAATAAAAGTTAGACACAGTGCTATATTTTGTCAAGGGCTTTAGTGATATCATTTAAAACCTTCAAGGCTGCTGTAATTGTGCTATGCTTCTTCCTGAAGCCCGATTGGTACATTGATAAAATAGAGTTAGTAAATAAAACCTCTTTTAGCTGTTCACTCACAAGGGTTTCAAGTATTTTCACTAGGGGTGACAGCTTTGAGATTGGTATATAATTATTTAAAATAGTTGGAGCTCCCCCATTTAAAAGTGGTAGGACAAATGCTGATCTTTGGATTGAACAGAGATGTAAGTGGTTCAGCTATGAAATCAGCTGCCAGATTTAAAAAGCAGGGATCCAAAAGATCAGGACCTGCAGGCTTTCTCTGCTCTAAGGATTTCAGGGCATTATGTACCACCTGCATTGAGAATGGCAAAAAGCTAAAAGTCTGACCAGCTCTCACTGGTTCATCCACACAGGGTTGTAGAGACAGAGGACACTGAATCAAACAGCCTACCAGATGATACAAAGTGCTCACTGAAACAATTCAGCATTTCAGTTTTGTCATATACAGCAACAGAGTCCTTCAAAACACATGACGGCAATTCATTAACATTACTGTTACCAGACAGACTTAATAGCCTTACAAAACGTTCTAGGGTCATTCAGGTTATCAGTGGTAACAGCCATAAAATATTCAGACTTGGCCTTCCTGAGAAGAAAAGAACACTTGTTTCGTAACTGCCTAAAAACAAGCCAATCAGCATCAGAACATGATGTCATTGCTTTAGCCCAGGCTAGATTACGGTTGTGAATAATACAAGACAGCTCAGAAGAAAACCATGGATTATCCCGCCCTTTTACTCTGAACCTGCGGAATGGGGAATGTTTGTTATTTGGAAAAAAACATCATGAAAGAATTTCCAGGCAGTTTCCACATCTGAGATAAGCTCAATCTAGCTCCAGTCAAATAAAACAAATCATGAAAGAAAGCCTGCTCATTAAAACACTTCAAATTTCTCTTAGGAATAAAATGTGAGTTTGTCTTAGGAACCTTAGTATTTGTAACAGCAACAACAGCACAATGGTCACTTAAATCATTACAAAAAACACCAATCACAGAATATTTATATGGAACATTTGTCAATATCAAATCAATCAGGGTAGATTTATCTGGGCATTTAAGATTTGGGCGAGTGGGTGAGTTAATCAACTGAGTAAGATTCATAGAATGATAAAACATTTTAAATCATCAGACACCGGCTTTAACCAACACCAGTTGAGATCACCAATCAAGATCATTTCACTGTAAAGAAGTTTAGACATAAGGAGCGTCAAAGAAGAAAATGCATCACCGAGAGCAGAGGGGGGTCTATAACAGCCAATCACAGTTATAGAGAGCAGAGGGGGGTCTATAACAGCCAATCACAGTTATAGAGAGCAGAGGAGGGTCTATAACAGCCAATCACAGTTATAGAGAGCAGAGGGGTGTCTATAACAGCCAATCACAGTTATAGAGAGCAGAGGGGTGTCTATAACAGCCAATCACAGTTATAGAGAGCAGAGGGGTGTCTATAACAGCCAATCACAGTTATAGAGAGCAGAGGGGGGTCTATAACAGCCAATCACAGTTATAGAGAGCAGAGGGGGTCTATAACAGCCAATCACAGTTATAGAGAGCAGAGGGGGTCTATAACAGCCAATCACAGTTATAGAGAGCAGAGGGGGTCTATAACAGCCAATCACAGTTATAGAGAGCAGAGGGGGTCTATAACAGCCAATCACAGTTATAGAGAGCAGAGGGGGTCTATAACAGCCAATCACAGTTATAGAGAGCAGAGGGGGTCTACCACAGCCAATCACAGTTATAGAGAGCAGAGGGGGTCTACAACAGCCAATCACAGTTATAGAGAGCAGAGGGGGTCTATAACAGCCAATCACAGTTATAGAGAGCAGAGGGGGTCTATAACAGCCAATCACAGTTATAGAGAGCAGAGGGGGTCTATAACAGCCAATCACAGTTATAGAGAGCAGAGGGGGTCTATAACAGCCAATCACAGTTATAGAGAGCAGAGGGGGTCTATAACATCCAATCACAATTATAGAGAGCAGAGGGGGTCTATAACAGCCAATCACAGTTATAGAGAGCAGAGGGGGTCTATAACAGCCAATCACAGTTATAGAGAGCAGAGGGGGTCTATAACAGCCAATCACAGTTATAGAGAGCAGAGGGGGTCTATAACAGCCAATCACAGTTATAGAGAGCAGAGGGGGTCTATAACAGCCAATCACAGTTATAGAGAGCAGAGGGGGTCTATAACATCCAATCACAATTATAGAGAGCAGAGGGGGTCTATAACAGCCAATCACAGTTATAGAGAGCAGAGGGGGGTCTATAACATCCAATCACAATTATAGAGAGCAGAGGGGGGTCTATAACATCCAATCACAATTTTAGAGAGCAGAGGGGGGTCTATAACATCCAATCACAGTTATAGAGAGCAGAGGGGGGTCTATAACAGCCAATCACAATTATAGAGAGCAGAGGGGGGTCTATAACAGCCAATCACAGTTATAGAGAGCAGAGGGGGGTCTATAACAGCCAATTACAGTTATAGAGAGCAGAGGGGGGTCTATATCAGCCAATCACAGTTATAGAGAGGCTCTTTGAAACCTCAATATTCAAAGCAAGAAATTCCAACTGTTTACAAATAGTTTCAGACTTTGCAACACTTACAGGGAATTTAGTTTTTACATATATAGCCACACCCCCACCTTTCTTAACCCGATCAGTGTGATAAACATTGTACCCACTTATACAAATATCCTTATCAAATAGAGACTTGCTGAGCCAGGTTTCAGAAAACACAATTACATCAGCATCAGTTGATTTAGCCCAAATCATCCACACAGGGTGGATGATCTGAAACAATTTGACAACAGGCTGCGTACATTTAAATGAAAAATCAGAGGGGGTTTGGAGACATTGCATATCAGGGCCAGGGTTAGGTTGCACGTGCCCTGATATCAACAAAAGAAGACTAAGTAGGCACCTGTTTAATAACCAAGCACAGCTTCTCTTTTTTTAAGAGACCTACTGCAAGCAAATTCTACAAGTGAGTTTCCAGACAATACAAAACAGTAATTTAAAACCATTAGACCTTGGTAGTGACACAAATTAACTGTTCACATCATGCCACAAATACATCGGCATTTGGACGAGTGGACCGAGTGAAAAAGAGCGAGTTCCTGCAGACAAAATGTCTAATGGACGGGAGAGCACATTGTCAGATGTCCTCACCCAGCGACAATGTTCGTTTTCCCTGAGTTCAGTAAAGTCAGTGCACATAGCAATACCACGAAAATTGTCATTTTCTCTGACAAATGTATTTAAAAAAAAATAGAAGCCAACGAAGGTAAGGGGAGAGAGGGACTGCGTGTATGTATGAGTCTGAATGTGAGTGTTTGCGCGTGTGAGTAGATTGGGTGTTGAGGTCGATCGAGAGAACGGGTTGGGGATTGTTGAGCTGCCACTGACAGCCAGGCGAAGAGCAGAAAGGAGCAGCTTGGACGAGACACTCCGCAGACGAAGGAGGAACTCAGGCCAGCCAGGCGAAGAGCAGAAAGGAGCAGCTTGGACGAGACGCTCCGCAGACGAAGGAGGAACTCAGGCCAGCCAGGCGAAGAGCAGAAAGGAGTAGCTTGGACGAGACACTCCGCAGACGAAGGAGGAACTCAGGCCAGCCAGGCAAAGAGCACATAGGAGCAGCTTGGACGAGACACTCCGCAGACGAAGGAGGAACTCAGGCCAGCCAGGCGAAGAGCAGAAAGGAGCAGCTTGGACGAGACACTCCACAGACGAAGGAGGAACTCAGGCCAGCCAGGCGAAGAGCAGAAAGGAGCAGCTTGGACGAGACACTCCGCAGACGAAGGAGGAACTCAGGCCAGCCAGGCGAAGAGCAGAAAGGAGCAGCTTGGACGAGACGCTCCACAGACGAAGGAGGAACTCAGGCCAGCCAGGCGAAGAGCAGAAAGGAGCAGCTTGGACGAGACGCTCCACAGACGAAGGAGGAACTCAGGCCAGCCAGGCGAAGAGCAGAAAGGAGCAGCTTGGACGAGACACTCCACAGACGAAGGAGGAACTCAGGCCAGCCAGAGATAGGGTCACTTTGGTCAACTTCAAGTAATGAAGTGTCGAGTTGAGACCAATGATCTTTACACCAGCAAAAACAAAATAGTTTGCACTACACAACAAGGAAGTTACTCCACCGTAAACAAATAGGTTATTAGTAGGTTAAAATGTACTAGTCACAGACAAACGACTTGACATGCTGCCATCTTGGCAGAGGTATAGCACATATACCTACATTCACTTATGCTTTTGATAAAGTACTCCTTCATTTATTGGAATAGGACAAATGGGAGCATCTGACTGGAAATGTGAGCATCTGACTGACAAATGTGAGCATCTGACTGGAAATGTGAGCATCTGACTGACAAATGTGAGCATCTGACTGGAAATGTGAGCATCTGACTGGAAATGTGAGCATCTGACTGACAAATGTGAGCATCTGACTGGAAATGTGAGCAGGCCTGTGGAAATGTGAGCAGGCCTGTGGAAATGTGAGCATCTGACTGGAAATGTGAGCATCTGACTGGAAATGTGAGCAGGCCTATGGAAATGTGAGCAGGCCTGTGGAAATGTGAGCAGGCCTGTGGAAATGTGAGCAGGCCTGTGGAAATGTAAGCATCTGACTGGAAATGTCACCATCTGGTGTCCATACACATAAAAATCAAAAAGGTACACTTTTAATAAATTGATTATATTAAATAAAATGTCATTTCTTTCTCCAATACACTTGAAGGTGGGGAACACAATTGCAAAACGTGATTGACATTTACATTCCAAGGGGTATAAATGTCAACGCAATATTTAGCTCAGGAGATGTCAAATCTCATCGCAGAAACACACTCGTTAATGTTGACTAATCATTTCTCAACTTTTACTTTAACACCAAATGGTCTTAAGCAAAATCCCAATGATCTCTTGACAGGTTTGTGTCTCCGTTTAGTACTGATTAATACTCACAACCAAGAAAATAGGCTACATTCTCACTTTTGAGTGTCAAAACACAAATAGCATCTCTGCAACAGTTTAGGGTATAATTCTTTCACAAATGCCTTTAATGCTCTGGAACTTCAACACTGCATGGCATTGGTTGGCAATCAGCAGGCAACAGCCACCTCAAAGAAGCACCATCCAACATGCTCCCTCTCGTCTCAAAATAAAGAAATTGAACTGAGCGTTGGCTGTAGAGTGATCTGTTTCGCTTACAATCATCTTCTTACCCCATTTTTCTAAAATCACCCAACATATCTGTGACAATGCTATCAACATTAAAACTAATACTAAACAAGACATCGGGAGATATAGACTTGATTGCCATCTGCTATTTTGTTGTTTAAACTGATACGCTCTGTAAAACTGTATCGGCATCTGTTGAGAAGACATTGTGTCACAAATATTACTCAGCAACAAATGTATTTACTTCCTGCACCAGCACCTTTTCGGACTGGTAAAAGAGTCAGCCTCCATCTTATCTGTTGTCCACGATGACGATGGTTCTCCTTGGGTAGGTGTCTACTTCCACCAAGATGTAGCGAAACTCTAACTTCCCAGTTTCAGGGTTCTGTCAAAAGAGGACAAAAGCAAGTTAAACATTTTTTTCCCCACAACTTAAACAGCCTCTATGCAGATTAGCCAAATCTTAAAGATGAAAATTGAGTTAAAATCAAAAATCAACCAGATTATTGACACATGAAAGAAAGACAAAATACTACATGAATATTATGGTCTTTAACCTCTTTGGATTCCATGTGCATCGTTCCCTGATGGTTCTTTCCCTTCAATGTAGAACTTCAGCCTCATGTGCTTTAGTCCATCCTTCATATACTCTACATGACTGAAGAAAACATGCTAGTTATCACACTTACAAAAGTCGGTCTGTTTTAAATGAGGTCATTTTGTATTCCTGAGTGTCTGAAGAAAGACAATCTTGGTAAAAAAAAAAGTGAATCCTCACCTATAACTCGCGGTCTTCTACCACGACGGGACGTCTCACCAAAGCACTTGATTGGCTCCCCAAACACTCCAATCACCTGTGGTTTAACAAGATGACAGAAAAGAGCAATCAGCTTCACACCATATTGCTTTAACCTAACCTGTGTTTTCAGATCAGTGCAGATGCAGAGAAGGAGACAAGACGAATGACATTTTGATAGTTAATGTCTAACTCAGTGCTCCTGTATGCCAAGACACATTCCTGCGAAAGGTCAATGCATAAATTAATTGAACTGAAATACAGACCAAGACTAGATGGTTTTGTTGATGTTATGTTTCTGTGATTGTTCTAATCTCACCTCTGGGTGTTACCTGACTTCGTTGAAGGCTTTGCTGTAGACCTTGTTGGGGCTGGAGGAGGAGAACAGCTCCTGGAACACCACATACAACAACCCACCTGGGAACAAAACACACAGGTGTCAACAGGTGGGAGAAATACTGCCTTTCAATCAGACTACATCAACTAATGTTTCAATATCATATTGTGGAAGTTGTGGAATCACCAGTTACTCCAAGTCCGATGAGCACAACTAGGAGTTAGGTGAGGTCTTTGCCAGCTTCTTTGACTGTTGAGAGGGCAAGAACTGTGATTTAGTATACCCTTCTGTAATATTCATACGTGTAAAAATACTGCATTTTAATTGGATGCATTTCACCTCCATATCATACTGTGCTATGATTGGTTAAGACCACCCAAATGGTTAGGTCATCGTCAGTTTGATCCTGGTTGGCGATACGTGAACATGCCAGTTATAGCTAGTTAATAGAGCTACGTTAAGAAATATCCTGTAGTACTGCATTTCATTATTTTGTACAAAGTGTGCAAAACAAGACATCTTCTAGTACTAAACTGTGATAACTTGAGCAAAGGATGGGCCAATGTCAACACTTCCAATAGTTTGGGCTCTTCCATTCTTATTTTGTAACAAGTGTGATCATTGCCAAAAACAAATCCACTGATTCTGTCCAGTTACTGGCTGATTGTTTGACAGACTTACCTTTATGTGCAGTAGAAGGTCCTCGCCTAGGTACTGACACCTGTCCACCATCAGTTTCTTCTTTACTTCTCGACCTTGTGTCGAGAGAAATGCTTCGATTCTGTGTGCAAAATATAGCGCTCACAATAGCTGAGCGATCTGCGGTCCTGTAGAAAATATATCTGGATGGCGCTGTAGTCGGTTTCTGAAGGTGCACACTGTTTTGCATGCGTTTCCATATTCGACCAAACGCATTGCGTTGATAGTGATTGATGTTGCCGCAAATGACGCCGCACAGCTTCCAGTATGAAAGAATAGACCATGTTGTCCTCTATTCACGTTGACTTGCTCGCCACCTCAGCTGTCAAAACGCTCGCGGTGTCTGGCCTCTACTTCGCAAACTTTCCCAGTATTAATTAACTGTTACTAAAGTCAAACTATTATAAGATATAAATGACCCCTAGGAACACAATTCAACCTACATTTCAATAAATACTTGCAGGTCTGTCAGCGTTAAATTTGGAAGCTTACTGTTGAACCTTGGGCGCACGTATGTGTCGTACTCGCTGTACCCGCGCGAAGAACTGTGGGAAAGTGTGTTTTCTTGGTAGAATGGTCGTCACTAGATACCACAGTCACAAAGTCATAATTATGGCTAAAACCCGCCTATTTCTACAATTTATCTTCCTAAAATATTATTTTAAACCTAACCACACTGCTAAACTTAGTCTAATACTAACCTTAAATTAAGACCAAAAAGCACATTTTTGTGTGCATGACTTTTTACGATTTTGACTAGTGACCACAGCCACAAAGAATCTTGGCTGATATATTGTCCCTGACAAGTCCCAGTGAATTATATCAAAGGGAATGCTGTGTTGGATGAAATAGACATCACAGTGAGTTTTTGAAACATGTATATATTAAAACATGTTTATTCTCTTTGATAACATGGGCACTTATTCTAGACTCACTTATTCTAGACTAGGGGAATGGTGCCAACAGTGGCGGTCGGTGCCGTTTTAAGATGAGGGAGTGTGATTTTTAAAATTTGTTTTCATGAGCATGGCTTGATTTCTATTACGCCTTTTTGGATGACTGTAATTCGTATTCCATTCACCCAGGTCAATGTAACAGCGATGGGTTTAGGCTACTACATGATACTCAAATGTTCCTTTAACCCATCTTGAGGTTGCTACAACCTAGTGTAACAGGGTTGGTTATGTTTCCACTTGCCTCATCTGTTACACTAGCCTATGAATGAAAGTTTACAACGTAGATGCAGACAGGTCAAGAGAGAACTTGAGGTGACAGACAGTGACACATTCAATACACTCATGCCTGCATTTAGCTGATCTAGGGTGTAATCATTAGGCCAACTGTTACAAAAAAAAATAGTTTCTATTGGACAAATTCAGGTATGTTTATGCACGTTTCTTTTCCGTTGCTTCCATTTAAGAAACCTTTTTCAACAGAATCGGTGGAATGAATACACCCTTGACCACGCTAGATTCCTTCTCGCATCAATGCGCTCTCCTCCTCTCACCTTTTCCCTTCGCGTGTGGACTTCAATGCACAACACATCAGCTGTATGTGACCAAGCAAAAAAAAAACTTTCCAAGCCAAACCATATCATAACTGCTACACACAGCCTACACCGTTGTCACCATATTAGCAAAAGTAACGTCATGGTCAACATAGCTAATAGAACTAACGTGTTAGTAAACCAGCTTCAATCATGCAGTAATGTTACAGTGTAAAGTCAGTAAGCAGTTTAGCACTTACACCGGCGGGCACCGATGGCAATAAATGAGTAAAACCAAAACGCTTACCTTGACTTGGAAGCGATCCAGTGTTGTGTTGGATAGTTATAGCCAGCTAGCTAACGTAGCATCCCTCTGTTTGAGCAGGGTGTTTGAGTAGGCTAAACTAGCTAGCTGCTAGCTAAGTAAGTGGAACTGAAAAAAAATAAATAAAAATCTCTCTCTCTCGCTCCTTCATTTTGACCATTGTCTTTCTCTCTCTTTGAATCAACTACTCGCCACATTTTATGCACTGCAGTGCAAGCTAGCTGTAGCATATGCTTTCAGTACTAAATTCATTGGGTGGACAACAGGTCAGTTCATGCTGCAAGAGCTCTGATAGGTTGGAGGACATCCTCCGGAAGTTGTCATAATTACTGTGTAAGTTTATGGAAGGGAGTGAGAACCACAAGGTTTTGTATTGAAGTCAAAGTACCCAGAGGAGGACGGAAGCTAGCTGTCCTCCGACTAGACCATGGTGCTACCCTACAGAGTGCTGTTGAGGCTACTGTAGACCTTCATTGTACCCAGAGGAGGACGGAAGCTAGCTGTCCTCCGACTAGACCATGGTGTTCTCCTACAGAGTGCTGTTGAGGCTACTGTAGACCATGATGCTAACCTATAGAGTGCTGTTGAGGCTACTGTAGACCATGGTGTTCTCCTACAGAGTGCTGTTGAGGCTACTGTAGACCATGGTGTTCCCCTACAGAGTGCTGTTGAGGCTACTGTACTGTAGACCTTCATTGCAAAACAGTGTGTTTTAATCAATTATTTGGTGACGTGAATACATTTAGTGTAGTTTTATCTAAAAAAAATAAATGTTTTTAAATGTTTTACAAAAAAAATCTAAATAATTCACTGAGGAGGATGGTCCTCCCCTTCCTCCACTGTGTCCCACTTCGGCTACAGCATTACAACAAGATGTCACAAGTGTCAGCTTACATTGTTCATGGACAGGAACAAATTAATATCACTTTCCAATACAAACTCAACAAGACTCAATAAGATTTAGTATCAGTTTATTGAAAACATTCTGCCCAGCATTTCTTTAATGTGTTACCAAACAAAGTAGAGATCTCAGCAAACAGAGGGGTCTCAGACATATTCTGAAAGACAGGAAATAAAATATTGATGCTAATGCAAATAAGGACTAAGGCTATTGGGCAATCAAGGGATTACGTAGTAGCCTAATAATTGAGCCCACTTTTCTTACTGTAGTCTAGTGTGCATAGACAAGCCACAAATACAACCATTACCAATGTTTGGGTTCCTAGTAGGAAATCTGACTGGGAATTCTC
>NC_088401.1:12933995-13001495 GCF_034236695.1 Oncorhynchus nerka | reverse complement strand
CCAACAAACAAAAAGCACAAAAAAACATTATCACAGTTAACTTCTAACATTAACAAAGTTAATTATGTTTTTATCTTTTGAGTTTATGAAATAAAGTTATTTGCATTCTAAATGGATGAATCAATAACCTCTTTATCGGTGCCAGGCACCAATACAAGCCCTTGTGTTGAGGGTCAGAGTAGACAGACAGACTGATCTACATGTCCTCTGTAGAAAAAAAAGGCAACATGCACTAAATCAGTCTTTTAATTCACGACGTAGATCTAAATGCTTAGCAAGGACACTGGTCGTATTTGTGGGCGTGGCCTGGAGCCACAGGAGCTACACAGATGGAGAAATAAATCAATATAAAGATAGAGAGAGTGAGAAGGGGAGGAGTGATAAAGAAACAGAGGGGGCAGCTCTCACTACCACAGCAAAGCCCTTTATGAATGATAACAGAGTTGACGGAAAAAGGAAGAACGAAGCAGAAAAGAAAGCTAAACCCCCCCCCCAAAAAATAAATGAACAGTAGAATGAAGGAAAGAAGAAAAATAGAGGAGGAGGATTAAAAAAATGTTTTAAAAAGGAAGAAAAATCAATGTCACCCTCCACCATGACATCTTCTATCAGGATGTCTTCATTGATTGACAGATTGATTTATCATGGATCATCATGGATTATCATGGAAATCTATAGATACTGACCGCTGGACTGCCTTCTCGTGACGCGACAGTCGGTGGCTCGTCGTGGGAACCTCTTCCAGGTCGTCGTCGAGGTCACACCCATTGTCGGCCACTTCCTGCGAGTAGCTGTGCTTCATCACTAGGATGCTGCGCCGGTTCCCCGTGGCAACGCTGGGCAGCAGCGGCCGTACCGACTGCGGTGGAAGGTCCGTGAGGTGGGCTGCGGCCTCGCGTGAGCTCAGGTTCCCGCGGCTTCCCCGACCACTGAGTGACAGCTGGGACAGGTGGGCAGAACCCGGGTTGGAGGCGGATCCACAATGATGGTCATGGACGCAGCGCGAGGACGAGCGGTGCAGCGCGTGGTAGTTCTCCAAGTCCTCTGCTAGATCCGCTAGATCCGTCGAAGCGGCGGTGGCATGCGTGGTGCTGCGTAACGTGCAGAGCCCATAATGCTGCGGCTCGAAGACCTCCTGGAACATCGTGGGGTCAAAGTCCTCGCGCCGGAGGATGTACTTCTTCCTGGGTTGTTTGATCTGAACGATGACCGACACGATGAGGAGGATGAGGACGATGCAGCAGGTGACACCGATGATGGTGCCGTTGGTGTTGTTCAGGTTGTCCAGGATGTTAGCTTTCCTCTTCTCTGTAGGGGGACGGAGGGAGAGGATGAGAGGGAAGGGATGAGGGGAGAGAAAGAGAGAAATAGAGAGATAGGTGGGAGGGAGACAGAGAGATACAGTGAGAAGACCAAATAGTAGAGGTCAGGAGACATGTTAATGTTTCTGTTTTAGAGGTCAGGAGACATGCTAATGTTTCTGTTTTAGAGGTCAGGAGACATGCTAATGTTTCTGTTTTAGAGGTCAGGAGACATGCTAATGTTTCTAATTTAGAGGTCAGGAGACATGTTAATGTTTCTAATTTAGAGGTCAGGAGACATGTTAATGTTTCTAATTTAGAGAGTGTGTCCTTTGCTTTCATCTCCTCTTTGTAGATGTAGCCAAGTGGTAAAACACACTGCAGTTCTAGAATTATTCCACTGTGTGGCACTGCCCCTTTAAGAAATGACCAACTTACACCCACACAAGTCACGAAAACAGCACCAACGCTTCCTGCATAATCGTAGACGGCTAGATCACAGTTAACAAGCAAATATGATTCCCAACACACGGAGGAAATAAACTACATGATAAAGATGAAGATGTTATTGATGAGCAGCAGCTGGGTGAAAGGGTCAGGAACAAACACCAGAGTTAGACAGAGGAACAAACACCAGGGATAGACAGAGGAACAAACACCAGGGATAGACAGAGGAACAAACACCAGGATTAGACAGAGGAACAAACACCAGGATTAGACAGAGGAACAAACACCAGGGTTAGACAGAGGAACAAACACCAGGATTAGACAGAGGAACAAACACCAGGATTAGACAGAGGAACAAACACCAGGGTTAGACAGAGGAACAAACACCAGGATTAGACAGAGGAACAAACACCAGGATTAGACAGAGGAACAAACACCAGGTTTAGACAGAGGAACAAACACCAGGGTTAGACAGAGGAACAAACACCAGGGTTAGACAGAGGAACAAACACCAGGGTTAGACAGAGGAACAAACACCAGGGATAGACAGAGGAACAAACACCAGGGTTAGACAGAGGAACAAACACCAGGGATAGACAGAGGAACAAACACCAGGGATAGACAGAGGAACAAACACCAGGGATAGACAGAGGAACAAACACCAGGATTAGACAGAGGAACAAACACCAGGATTAGACAGAGGAACAAACACCAGGGTTAGACAGAGGAACAAACACCAGGATTAGACAGAGGAACAAACACCAGGATTAGACAGAGGAACAAACACCAGGGTTAGACAGAGGAACAAACACCAGGGATAGACAGAGGAACAAACACCAGGGTTACAGGGTTAGACAGAGGAACAAACACCAGGGTTAGACCGAGGAACAAACACCAGGATTAGACAGAGGAACAAACACCAGGGTTAGACAGAGGAACAAACACCAGGATTAGACAGAGGAACAAACACCAGGATTAGACAGAGCAACAAACACCAGGGATAGACAGAGCAACAAACATGCAGTGAATGGAGAGGTTTGGCGACTGCCTGGGTTCAAACTGTGGTCACCAGCATGGTTAGTGTGTAGCCCACAGAGCTGAAAGGAGCTTGGAGGAACAGTTGGCCCAGCCTTTGATGTGTACTACCAACCCACTAGAACCAGTGCTAGCCTCCTCCCTGTAGGAGTCACTACCAACTGATGTGGAGCCCAGACATAAAGAGCTGAGGATCATTGTATGGATCTAATTGGACAGCTGTAAGAACAGAGGGAGTCAGGAGAGATCAGGAGAGGGCGTTGAAAGGGAACATAGATCAGGAAATAAACTAAACGTACAATGGCCCCCGATCAACCCTGAGGAGCAAAGGACAGAAGGGAAAGGGTTGTATGAATCATGGTGTAGATCTAAAAGGAGAAACGGAGAGAGTGTGGAGAACACTGAGGTAACAGAGAAGCACTAAAGATCAGGAAAAAGCTGAGAGTTCAGGAAATAAAATAAAAAGCAGTGGAATATCTATAGACTTGATCTTCATTGAGGATAGAGGGGTATTGGCAGTGGATCATGACATGGGATCAGTGGAACAGGATACATTGTTAAGGAAGTGTGCACCAGAATCAGCTACGGATTGAGAGGGAGAGAGATCAATGCACAGGGAATTGTGCTGAATGCTCCCGTGTAAAATACATACATTGGAACACTGAGCATTAGGCATGGATTAGGTGGGATATAATTATATTAGGAGAGTGTGAAGGAAACACTGTGGGAAGTGCATGGATTGAGAGGAACATAGATTGGATACAAGGAGGGGATACACAGTGGATTGGTTTGGATTGAAAAGGGATTTAATGTGTTAAAATCAAGAGAGACGGGAGAGGGAGACAATGAGCTGGGAGAGGGAGAGAGTGAGCTGGAAGAGGGAGAGAGTGAGCTGGAAGAGGGAGAGAGTGAGCTGGAAGAGGGAGAGAGTGAGCTGGGAGAGGGAGAGAGTGAGCTGGGAGAGGGAGAGAGTGAGCTTGGAGAAGGAGAGAGTGAGCTGGGAGAGGGAGAGAGTGAGCTGGGAGAGGGAGAGAGTGAGCTGGGAGAGGGAGAGAGTGAGCTGGGAGAGGGAGAGAGTGAGCTTGGAGAAGGAGAGAGTGAGCTGGGAGAGAGCTAGATGAGGGAGAGAGAGCTAGAAGAGAGAGAGAGTGAGCTGGGAGAGGGAGAGAGTGAGCTGGGAGAGGGAGAGAGTGAGCTTGGAGAAGGAGAGAGTGAGCTGGGAGAGAGCTAGATGAGGGAGAGAGAGCTAGAAGAGGGAGAGAGTGAGCTAGAAGAGCGAGAGAGTGAACTGGGAGTGGGAGAGAGTGAACTGGGAGTGGGAGAGAGTGAGCTGGGAGAGGGAGAGATTGAGCTGGGCAAGGGAGAGAGTGAGCTGGGCAAGGGAGAGAGTGAGCTAGGAGGGAGAGAGTGAGCTGGAAGAGGGAGAGAGTGAGCTAGGAGGGAGAGAGTGAGCTGGGAGAGGGAGAGAGTGAGCTGGGCAAGGGAGAGATTGAGCTGGGCAAGGGAGAGAGTGAGCTAGGAGGGAGAGAGTGAGCTGGGAGAGCAAGAGAGTGAGCTGGAAGAGGGAGAGAGTGAGCTGGAAGAGGGAGAGAGTGAGCTGGGAGAGGGATAGAGTGAGCTGGAAGAGGGAGAGAGTGAGCTGGAAGAGAGAGAGAGTGAGATGGGAGGGAGAGAGTGAGCTAGGAGAGCGAGAGAGTGAGCTGGAAGTGGGAGAAAGTGAGCTGGAAGAGGGAGAGAGTAAGCTGGGAGAGGGAGAGAGTGAGCTGGGAGAGGGAGAGAGTGAGCTGGGAGAGGGAGAGGGTGAGCTGGGAGAGGGTGAGCTGGGAGAGAGTGAGCTGGGAGAGGGGGAGAGTGAGCTGGGAGAGGGAGAGAGTGAGCTGGAAGAGGGAGAGAGTAAGCTGGGAGAGGGAGAGGGTGAGCTGGGAGAGGGAGAGAGTGAGCTGGGAGAGGGAGAGGGTGAGCTGGGAGAGGGAGAGAGTGAGCTGGGAGAGGGAGAGGGTGAGCTGGGAGAGGGAGAGAGTGAGCTGGGAGAGGGAGAGAGTGAGCTGGGAGAGGGAGAGATTGAGCTGGGCAAGGGAGAGATTGAGCTGGGCAAGGGAGAGAGTGAGCTAGGAGGGAGAGAGTAAGCTGGGAGAGGGAGAGGGTGAGCTGGGAGAGGGAGAGAGTGAGCTGGGAGAGGGAGAGGGTGAGCTGGGAGAGGGAGAGAGTGAGCTGGGAGAGGGAGAGGGTGAGCTGGGAGAGGGAGAGAGTGAGCTGGGAGAGGGAGAGGGTGAGCTGGGAGAGGGAGAGAGTGAGCTGGGAGAGGGAGAGATTGAGCTGGACAAGGGAGAGATTGAGCTGGGCAAGGGAGAGAGTGAGCTAGGAGGGAGAGAGTGAGCTGGGAGAGCAAGAGAGTGAGCTGGAAGTGGGAGAAAGTGAGCTGGAAGAGGGAGAGAGTGAGCTGGGAGAGGGATAGAGTGAGTTGGAAGAGGGAGAGAGTGAGCTGGAAGAGAGAGAGAGTGAGCTGGGAGGGAGAGAGTGAGCTAGGAGAGCGAGAGAGTGAGCTGGAAGTGGGAGAAAGTGAGCTGGAAGAGGGAGAGAGTAAGCTGGGAGAGGGAGAGAGTGAGCTGGAAGAGGGAGAGAGTGAGCTAGGAGAGCGAGAGAGTGAGCTGGAAGTGGGAGAAAGTGAGCTGGAAGAGGGAGAGAGTGAGCTGGGAGAGGGAGAGAGTGAGCTGGAAGAGGGAGAGAGTGATCTGGGAGAGGGAGAGAGTGAGCTGGGAGAGGGAGAGAGTGAGCTGGGAGAGGGAGAGGGTGAGCTGGGAGAGGGAGAGAGTGAGCTGGAAGAGAGAGAGTGAGCTGGGAGAGGGAGAGAGTGAGCTGGGAGAGGGAGAGGGTGAGCTGGGAGAGGGAGAGAGTGAGCTGGGAGAGGGAGAGAGTGAGCTGGGAGAGAGAGAGGGTGAGCTGGGAGAGGGAGAGATTGAGCTGGGCAAGGGAGAGATTGAGCTGGGCAAGGGAGAGAGTGAGCTAGGAGGGAGAGAGTGAGCTGGAAGAGGGAGAGAGTGAGCTAGGAGGGAGAGAGTGAGCTGGGAGAGGGAGAGATTGAGCTGGGCAAGGGAGAGAGTGAGCTAGGAGGGAGAGAGTGAGCTGGGAGAGCAAGAGAGTGAGCTGGAAGTGGGAGAAAGTGAGCTGGAAGAGGGAGAGAGTGAGCTGGGAGAGAGTGAGCTGGGAGAGGGATAGAGTGAGTTGGAAGAGGGAGAGAGTGAGCTGGAAGAGAGAGAGAGTGAGCTGGGAGGGAGAGAGTGAGCTAGGAGAGCGAGAGAGTGAGCTGGAATTGGGAGAAAGTGAGCTGGAAGAGGGAGAGAATAAGCTGGGAGAGGGAGAGAGTGAGCTGGAAGAGGGAGAGAGTGAGCTAGGAGAGCGAGAGAGTGAGCTGGAAGAGGGAGAGAGTGAGCTGGGAGAGGGAGAGAGTGAGCTGGGAGAGGGAGAGAGTGAGCTGGGAGAGGGAGGGAGTGAGCTGGGAGAGGGAGATAGTGAGCTGGAAGAGGGAGAGAGTGAGCTGGAAGAGGGAGAGAGTGAGCTGGGAGAGGGAGAGTGAGCTGGGAGAGGGAGAGAGTGAGCTTGGAGAGGGAGAGAGTGAGCTGGAAGAGGGAGAGAGTGAGCTGGGAGAGGGAGAGTGAGCTGGGAGAGGGAGAGAGTGAGCTTGGAGAGGGAGAGAGTGAGCTGGAAGAGGAATAGAGTAAGCTGGGAGAGGGAGAGAGTGAGCTGGAAGAGGGAGAGAGTGAGCTAGGAGAGCGAGAGAGTGAGCTGGAAGTGGGAGAAAGTGAGCTGGAAAAGGGAGAGAGTGAGCTGGGAGAGGGAGAGAGTGAGCTGGAAGAGGGAGAGAGTGATCTGGGAGAGGGTGAGCTGGGAGAGGGAGAGAGTGAGCTGGGAGAGGGAGAGAGTGAGCTGGAAGAGAGAGAGAGTGAGCTGGGAGAGGGAGAGAGTGAGCTGGAAGAGGGAGAGAGTGAGCTGGGAGAGGGAGAGTGAGCTGGGAGAGGGAGAGAGTGAGCTTGGAGAGGGAGAGAGTGAGCTGGAAGAGGGAGAGAGTGAGCTGGGAGAGGTAGAGAGTGAGCTGGAAGAGGGAGAGAGTGAGCTGGGAGAGAGAGAGTGAGCTGGGAGAGGGAGAGAGTGAGCTTGGAGAGGGAGAGAGTGAGCTGGAAGAGGGAGAGAGTGAGCTGGGAGAGGGAGAGAGTGAGCTGGAAGAGGGAGAGAGTGAGCTGGGAGAGGGAGAGTGAGCTGGGAGAGGGAGAGAGTGAGCTTGGAGAGAGAGAGTGAGCTGGAAGAGGAAGAGAGTGAGCTGGGAGAGGGAGAGAGTGAGCTAGAAGAGAGAGTGAGCTGGGAGAGGGAGAGAGTGAGCTGGAAGAGAGAGAGTGAGCTGGGAGAGGGAGAGAGTGAGCTGGAAGAGGGAGAGAGTGAGCTGGAAGAGAGAGAGAGTGAGATGGGAGGGAGAGAGTGAGCTAGGAGAGCGAGAGAGTGAGCTGGAAGTGGGAGAAAGTGAGCTGGAAGAGGGAGAGAGTAAGCTGGGAGAGGGAGAGAGTGAGCTGGGAGAGGGAGAGAGTGAGCTGGGAGAGGGAGAGGGTGAGCTGGGAGAGGGTGAGCTGGGAGAGAGTGAGCTGGGAGAGGGGGAGAGTGAGCTGGGAGAGGGAGAGAGTGAGCTGGAAGAGGGAGAGAGTAAGCTAGGAGAGGGAGAGGATGAGCTGGGAGAGGGAGAGAGTGAGCTGGGAGAGGGAGAGGGTGAGCTGGGAGAGGAAGAGAGTGAGCTGGGAGAGGGAGAGGGTGAGCTGGGAGAGGGAGAGAGTGAGCTGGGAGAGGGAGAGATTGAGCTGGGCAAGGGAGAGATTGAGCTGGGCAAGAGAGAGAGTGAGCTAGGAGGGAGAGAGTGAGCTGGAAGAGGGAGAGAGTAAGCTGGGAGAGGGAGAGGGTGAGCTGGGAGAGGGAGAGAGTGAGCTGGGAGAGGGAGAGGGTGAGCTGGGAGAGGGAGAGAGTGAGCTGGGAGAGGGAGAGGGTGAGCTGGGAGAGGGAGAGAGTGAGCTGGGAGAGGGAGAGGGTGAGCTGGGAGAGGGAGAGAGTGAGCTGGGAGAGGGAGGGAGTGAGCTGGGAGAGGGAGATAGTGAGCTGGAAGGGGAGAGAGTGAGCTGGGAGAGGGAGGGAGTGAGCTGGGAGAGGGAGATAGTGAGCTGGAAGAGGGAGAGAGTGAGCTGGAAGAGGGAGAGAGTGAGCTGGGAGAGGGAGAGTGAGCTGGGAGAGGGAGAGAGTGAGCTTGGAGAGGGAGAGAGTGAGCTGGAAGAGGGAGAGAGTGAGAGTGAGCTGGGAGAGGGAGAGAGTGAGCTTGGAGAGGAGAGAGAGTGAGCTGGAAGAGGAATAGAGTAAGCTGGGAGAGGGAGAGAGTGAGCTGGAAGAGGGAGAGAGTGAGCTAGGAGAGCGAGAGAGTGAGCTGGAAGTGGGAGAAAGTGAGCTGGAAAAGGAGAGAGTGAGCTGGGAGAGGGAGAGAGTGAGCTGGAAGAGGAGAGAGTGATCTGGGAGAGGGTGAGCTGGGAGAGGGAGAGAGTGAGCTGGGAGAGGGAGAGAGTGAGCTGGAAGAGAGAGAGAGTGAGCTGGGAGAGGGAGAGAGTGAGCTGGAAGAGGGAGAGAGTGAGCTGGGAGAGGGAGAGTGAGCTGGGAGAGGGAGAGAGTGAGCTTGGAGAGGGAGAGAGTGAGCTGGAAGAGGGAGAGAGTGAGCTGGGAGAGGTAGAGAGAGTGAGCTGGAAGAGGGAGAGAGTGAGCTGGGAGAGAGAGAGTGAGCTGGGAGAGGGAGAGAGTGAGCTTGGAGAGGGAGAGAGTGAGCTGGAAGAGGGAGAGAGTGAGCTGGGAGAGGGAGAGAGTGAGCTGGAAGAGGGAGAGAGTGAGCTGGGAGAGGGAGAGAGTGAGCTGGAAGAGGGAGAGAGTGAGCTGGAAGAGAGAGAGAGTGAGATGGGAGGGAGAGAGTGAGCTAGGAGAGCGAGAGAGTGAGCTGGAAGTGGGAGAAAGTGAGCTGGAAGAGGGAGAGAGTAAGCTGGGAGAGGGAGAGAGTGAGCTGGGAGAGGGAGAGAGTGAGCTGGGAGAGGGAGAGGGTGAGCTGGGAGAGGGTGAGCTGGGAGAGAGTGAGCTGGGAGAGGGGGAGAGTGAGCTGGGAGAGGGAGAGAGTGAGCTGGAAGAGGGAGAGAGTAAGCTAGGAGAGGGAGAGGATGAGCTGGGAGAGGGAGAGAGTGAGCTGGGAGAGGGAGAGGGTGAGCTGGGAGAGGAAGAGAGTGAGCTGGGAGAGGGAGAGGGTGAGCTGGGAGAGGGAGAGAGTGAGCTGGGAGAGGGAGAGATTGAGCTGGGCAAGGGAGAGATTGAGCTGGGCAAGGGGAGAGAGTGAGCTAGGAGGGAGAGAGTGAGCTGGAAGAGGGAGAGAGTAAGCTGGGAGAGGGAGAGGGTGAGCTGGGAGAGGGAGAGAGTGAGCTGGGAGAGGGAGAGGGTGAGCTGGGAGAGGGAGAGAGTGAGCTGGGAGAGGGAGAGGGTGAGCTGGGAGAGGGAGAGAGTGAGCTGGGAGAGGGAGAGGGTGAGCTGGGAGAGGGAGAGAGTGAGCTGGGAGAGGGCGAGATTGAGCTGGGCAAGGGAGAGATTGAGCTGGGCAAGGGAGAGAGTGAGCTAGGAGGGAGAGAGTGAGCTGGGAGGGAGAGAGTGAGCTATGAGAGCGAGAGAGTGAGCTGGAAGTGGGAGAAAGTGAGCTGGAAGAGGGAGAGAGTAAGCTGGGAGAGGGAGAGAGTGAGCTGGAAGAGGGAGAGAGTGAGCTAGGAGAGCGAGAGAGTGAGCTGGAAGTGGGAGAAAGTGAGCTGGAAGAGGGAGAGTGAGCTGGGAGAGGGAGAGAGTGAGCTTGGAGAGGGAGAGAGTGAGCTGGAAGAGGAATAGAGTAAGCTGGGAGAGGGAGAGAGTGAGCTGGAAGAGGGAGAGAGTGAGCTAGGAGAGCGAGAGAGTGAGCTGGAAGTGGGAGAAAGTGAGCTGGAAGAGGGAGAGAGTGAGCTGGGAGAGGGAGAGAGTGAGCTGGAAGAGGGAGAGAGTGATCTGGGAGAGGGAGAGGTGAGCTGGGAGAGGGAGAGAGTGAGCTGGGAGAGGGAGAGAGTGAGCTGGAAGAGGGAGAGAGAGTGAGCTGGGGAGAGGGAGAGTGAGCTGGGAGAGGGAGAGAGTGAGCTTGGAGAGGGAGAGAGTGAGCTGGAAGAGGAAGAGAGTGAGCTGGAAGAGGAAGAGAGTGAGCTGGGAGAGGGAGAGAGTGAGCTAGAAGAGAGAGTGAGCTGGGAGAGGGAGAGAGTGAGCTGGAAGAGAGAGAGTGAGCTGGGAGAGGGAGAGAGTGAGCTGGAAGAGGGAGAGAGTGAGCTGGGAGAGGGAGAGTGAGCTGGGAGAGGGAGTGAGTGAGCTGGGAGAGGGAGAGAGTGAGCTGGGAGAGGGAGTGAGTGAGCTGGGAGAGGGAGAGAGTGAGCTGGGAGAGGGAGTGAGTGAGCTGGGAGAGGGAGAGAGTGAGCTGGGAGAGGGTGAGCTGGGAGAGAGTGAGCTGGGAGAGGGAAAGAGTGAGCTGGGAGAGGGAGAGAGTAAGCTGGGAGAGGGAGTGAGTGAGCTGGGAGAGGGAGAGAGTGAGCTGGGAGAGGGTGAGCTGGGAGAGAGTGAGCTGGGAGAGGGAGAGGGGTGAGCTGGGAGAGGAGAGAGTGAGCTGGGAGAGGGAGAGGTGAGCTGGGAGAGGGAGAGAGTGAGCTGGAAGAGAGAGAGTGAGCTGGGAGAGGGAGAGAGTGAGCTGGGAGAGGGAGAGGGTGAGCTGGGAGAGGGAGAGAGTGAGCTGGAAGAGAGAGAGTGAGCTGGGAGAGGAGAGAGTGAGCTGGGAGAGGGAGAGGGTGAGCTGAGAGAGAGAAAAGGAGAGAGTGAGCTGGAAGAGAGAGAGTGAGTTGGAAGAGGGAGAGAGTGAGCTGGAAGAGAGAGAGAGTGAGCTGGGAAAAGGAGAGAGTGAGCTGGAAGAGGGAGAGAGTGAGCTTGGAGAGGGAGAGAGTGAGCTGGAAGAGGGAGAGAGTGAGCTGGGAGAGGGAGAGAGTGAGCTGGAAGAGGGAGTGAGTGAGCTGGGAGAGGGAGAGAGTGAGCTGGGAGAGGGAGAGAGTGAGCTGGGAGAGGGAGAGAGTGAGCTGGGAGAGGGAGAGAGTGAGCTGGGAGAGGGAGAGAGTGAGCTGGGAGAGGGGTGAGCTGGGAGAGAGTGAGCTGGGAGAGGGAAAGAGTGAGCTGGGAGAGGGAGAGAGTGAGCTGGAAGAGGGAGAGAGTGAGCTGGGAGAGGGAGAGGGTGAGCTGAGAGAGGGAGAGAGTGAGCTGGGAGAGGGAGAGAGTGAGCTGGGAGAGGGAGGGGGTGAGCTGGGAGAGGGAGAGAGTGAGCTGGGAGAGGGTGAGCTGGGAGAGGGAGAGAGTGAGCTGGAAGAGGGAGAGAGTGAGCTAGGAGGGAGAGAGTGAGCTGGGAGAGGGAGAGAGTGAGCTGGGCAAGGGAGAGAGTGAGCTAGGAGGGAGAGAGTGAGCTGGGAGAGCAAGAGAGTGAGCTGGAAGTGGGAGAAAGTGAGCTGGAAGAGGGAGAGAGTGAGCTGGGAGAGGGAGTGAGTGAGCTGGGAGAGGGGAGAGTGAGCTGGGAGAGGGTTAGCTGGAGAGAGTGAGCTGGGAGAGGGAAAGAGTGAGCTGGGAGAGGGAGAGAGTGAGCTGGAAGAGGGAGAGAGTGAGCTGGGAGAGGGAGAGAGTGAGCTGGAAGAGGGAGAGAGTGAGCTGGGAGAGGGATAGGGTGAGCTGGGAGAGGCAGAGAGTGAGCTGGGAGAGGGAGAGAGTGAGCTGGGAGAGGGAGAGAGTGAGCTGGAAGAGAGAGAGTGAGCTGGGAGAGGGAGAGAGTGAGCTGGGAGAGGGTGAACTGGGAGAGGGAGAGAGTGAGCTGAAGAGAGAGAGTGAGCTGGGAGAGGGACAGAGTGAGTTGGGAGAGAGAGAGGGTGAGCTGGGAGAGGGAGAGAGTGAGCTGGAAGAGGGAGAGAGTGAGCTGGGAGAGGGATAGGGTGAGCTGGGAGAGGCAGAGAGTGAGCTGGGAGAGGGAGAGAGTGAGCTGGGAGAGGGAGAGAGTGAGCTGGAAGAGAGAGAGTGAGCGGGGAGAGGGAGAGAGTGAGCTGGGAGAGAGGTGAACTGGGAGAGGGAGAGAGTGAGCTGGAAGAGAGAGAGTGAGCTGGGAGAGGGACAGAGTGAGCTGGGAGAGAGAGAGGGTGAGCTGGGAGAGGGAGAGAGTGAGTTGGAAGAGGGAATTAGTGAGCTGGAAGAGGGAGAGGGTGAGCTGGGAGAGGGAGAGAGTGAGCTGGGAGAGGGAGAGAGTGAGCTGGGAGAGGCAGAGAGTGAGCTGGGAGAGGGAGAGGGTGAGCTGGGAGAGGGAGAGAGTGAGCTGGGAGAGGGAGAGAGTGAGCTGGGAGAGGGAGAGGGTGAGCTGGGAGAGGGAGAGAGTGAGCTGGAAGAGAGAGAGTGAGCTGGGAGAGGGAGAGAGTGAGCTGGAAGAGGGAGAGAGTGAGCTGGGAGAGGGATAGAGTGAGCTGGGAGAGGGAGAGAGTGAGCTGGGAGAGGGAGAGAGTGAGCTGGAAGAGAGAGAGTGAGTTGGAAGAGGGAGAGAGTGAGCTGGAAGAGAGAGAGAGTGAGCTGGGAAAAGGAGAGAGTGAGCTGGAAGAGGGAGAGAGTGAGCTTGGAGAGGGAGAGAGTGAGCTGGAAGAGGGAGAGAGTGAGCTGGGAGAGGGAGAGAGTGAGCTGGAAGAGGGAGTGAGTGAGCTGGGAGAGGGAGTGAGTGAGCTGGGAGAGGGAGAGAGTGAGCTGGGAGAGGGAGTGAGTGAGCTGGGAGAGGGAGAGAGTGAGCTGGGAGAGGGAGAGAGTGAGCTGGGAGAGGGTGAGCTGGGAGAGAGTGAGCTGGGAGAGGGAAAGAGTGAGCTGGGAGAGGGAGAGAGTGAGCTGGAAGAGGGAGAGAGTGAGCTGGGAGAGGGAGAGGGTGAGCTGAGAGAGGGAGAGAGTGAGCTGGGAGAGGGAGAGAGTGAGCTGGGAGAGGGAGGGGGTGAGCTGGGAGAGGAGAGAGTGAGCTGGGAGAGGGAGAGGGTGAGCTGGGAGAGGGAGAGAGTGAGCTGGAAGAGGGAGAGAGTGAGCTGGGAGAGGAGAGAGTGAGCTGGGAGAAGGAGAGAGTGAGCTGGGCAAGGGAGAGAGTGAGCTAGAGGGAGAGAGTGAGCTGGGAGAGCAAGAGAGTGAGCTGGAAGTGGGAGAAAGTGAGCTGGAAGAGGGAGAGAGTGAGCTGGGAGAGGGAGTGAGTGAGCTGGGAGAGGGAGAGAGTGAGCTGGGAGAGGGTTAGCTGGGAGAGAGTGAGCTGGGAGAGGGAAAGAGTGAGCTGGGAGAGGGAGAGAGTGAGCTGGAAGAGGGAGAGAGTGAGCTGGGAGAGGGAGAGAGTGAGCTGGAAGAGGGAGAGAGTGAGCTGGGAGAGGGATAGGGTGAGCTGGGAGAGGCAGAGAGTGAGCTGGGAGAGGGAGAGAGTGAGCTGGGAGAGGGAGAGAGTGAGCTGGAAGAGAGAGAGTGAGCTGGGAGAGGGAGAGAGTGAGCTGGGAGAGGGTGAACTGGGAGAGGGAGAGAGTGAGCTGGAAGAGAGAGAGTGAGCTGGGAGAGGGACAGAGTGAGCTGGGAGAGAGAGAGGGTGAGCTGGGAGAGGGAGAGAGTGAGCTGGAAGAGGGAGAGAGTGAGCTGGGAGAGGGATAGGTGAGCTGGGAGAGGCAGAGAGTGAGCTGGGAGAGGGAGAGAGTGAGCTGGGAGAGGGAGAGAGTGAGCTGGAAGAGAGAGAGTGAGCTAGGGAGAGGGAGAGAGTGAGCTGGGAGAGGGTGAACTGGGAGAGGGAGAGAGTGAGCTGGAAGAGAGAGAGTGAGCTGGGAGAGGGACAGAGTGAGCTGGGAGAGAGAGAGGGTGAGCTGGGAGAGGGAGAGAGTGAGTTGGAAGAGGGAATTAGTGAGCTGGAAGAGGGAGAGGGTGAGCTGGGAGAGGGAGAGAGTGAGCTGGGAGAGGGAGAGAGTGAGCTGGGAGAGGCAGAGAGTGAGCTGGGAGAGGGAGAGGGTGAGCTGGGAGAGGGAGAGAGTGAGCTGGGAGAGGGAGAGAGTGAGCTGGGAGAGGGAGAGGTGAGCTGGGAGAGGGAGAGAGTGAGCTGGAAGAGAGAGAGTGAGCTGGGAGAGGGAGAGAGTGAGCTGGAAGAGGGAGAGAGTGAGCTGGGAGAGGGATAGAGTGAGCTGGGAGAGGGAGAGAGTGAGCTGGGAGAGGGAGAGAGTGAGCTGGAAGAGAGAGAGTGAGCTGGGAGAGGGAGAGAGTGAGCTTGGAGAGGGAGAGAGTGAGCTGGAAGAGGGAGAGAGTGAGCTGGGAGAGGTAGAGAGTGAGCTGGAAGAGGGAGTGAGTGAGCTGGGAGAGGGAGTGAGTGAGCTGGGAGAGAGTGAGCTGGGAGAGGGAGTGAGTGAGCTGGGAGAGGGAGAGAGTGAGCTGGGAGAGGGAGTGAGTGAGCTGGGAGAGGGAGAGAGTGAGCTGGGAGAGGGTGAGCTGGGAGAGAGTGAGCTGGGAGAGGGAAAGAGTGAGCTGGGAGAGGGAGAGGGTGAGCTGGGAGAGGGAGAGAGTGAGCTGGGAGAGGGAGAGGGTGAGCTGGGAGAGGGTGAGCTGGGAGAGAGTGAGCTGGGAGAGGGGAGAGAGTGAGCTGGGAGAGGGAGAGGGTGAGCTGGGAGAGGGAGAGAGTGAGCTGGGAGAGGGAGAGGGTGAGCTGGGAGAGGGAGAGAGTGAGCTGGAAGAGAGAGAGTGAGCTGGGAGAGGGAGAGAGTGAGCTGGGAGAGGGAGAGGGTGAGCTGGGAGAGGGAGAGAGTGAGCTGGAAGAGAGAGAGTGAGCTGGGAGAGGGAGAGAGTGAGCTGGGAGAGAGAGAGGGTGAGCTGGGAGAGGGAGAGAGTGAGCTGGAAGAGAGAGAGAGTGAGCTGGGAGAGGGAGAGCTGGGAGAGGTTGAGCTGGGAGAGGGAGAGAGTGAGCTGGGAGAGAGAGAGTGAGCTGGGAGAGGGAGAGAGTGAGCTGGGAGAGAGAGAGAGTGGTAGAGCCGATTTTGGACAAATCAGTCAAGACACCAACCATAGTAAAGGGTTAAACACAGGTTTTGAAGCAGCTCCTGAATTGTATTGAATATAGCTATGATCCCTCTTATCTTCATGTAATGACATAAAAAATGCTAATAATATTGAGCCTGGGTTTGACATCTCACCTTTGCAGTGGTTCTCGTCCCAGGGGTAGACACAGTTCTGAATCCCGTTACACACCAGGCTGTTGTTGATACACATGTTACTGTGACAGAAGAAGGCACCCGGGTCACATGGAGCTGTGACGACAGGAGAGAGAGCAACGTTAGAGAGATACATCATGTACTCATAGGAATCAGTTGCTTGCAGTGCTCAACAACTGTAGAGGGGAAAGGGGGGTACCTAGTCAGTTGAAACAGAGAGGTGCGGGGTGACTGCATCATCGGTGCCAAGGGAACAGCTCGGGGATTCGATTCAGCAACCTTCCGGGTACTGGCCTAACGGTCTAACCACTAGGCTACCTGCCACCCGTTCCATTTTTGTAATCAATTATGTATTAGACATTTCCCCATAATAATCACAAGTATAAGCTACATAACTCAAATGGTTAAGGACGATTGTGATTTTAATGAAAGGAGTGCATACTATTGCAGACCAAACAGCCTTTTAACCGTGTCTGATCTGACACAAAATCAAGCCCACTAGGAAGCGCCAGTCAGTCAACAACGTAAATCATTATCAGAGACAGACATGAACCTGTGTAATGACTCAGCATCAGAGACAGACATGAACCTGTGTAATGACTCAGCATCAGAGACAGACATGAACCTGTGTAATGACTCAGCATCAGAGACAGACATGAACCTGTGTAATGACTCAGCATCAGAGACAGACATGAACCTGTGTAATGACTCAGCATCAGAGACAGACATGAACCTGTGTAATGACATCAGAGACAGCATCAGAGACAGACATGAACCTGTGTAATGACTCAGCATCAGAGACAGACATGAACCTGTGTAATGACTCAGCATCAGAGACAGACATGAACCTGTGTAATGACTCAGCATCAGAGACAGACATGAACCTGTGTAATGACTCAGCATCAGAGACAGACATGAACCTGTGTAATGACTCAGCATCAGAGACAGACATGAACCTGTGTAATGACTCAGCATCAGAGACAGACATGAACCTGTGTAATGACTCAGCATCAGAGACAGACATGAACCTGTGTAATGACTCAGCATCAGAGACAGACATGAACCTGTGTAATGACTCAGCATCAGAGACAGACATGAACCTGTGTAATGACTCAGCATCAGAGACAGACATGAACCTGTGTAATGACTCTGTATGTCTGTATGGCTCTGTACCATCTGTTCTCCATGAATTTTCATCTTTCCTCCCTTTTCAGAAATCCGCTGAGACAAGACAGTGCATAGTAATCTCTCTGGGAGTGTACTTCATAAAGCTATCTGCATAATTACATGTCAGACTAACACTAGAGTGCTCTTCATAAAGATATCGATATAATTACACAGGCAGGGTAACACCTGGAGAGAATACCTTGATATCCTGGAAATATCACACTAACACATGTCGGCCTGAATCCTTCAGGGCCAGAGTTACTGCATATATACATAACTTAACTTGAATGGGAAAACCAATGATCTACGTATAGATGCCAATAGGGAGACATGTGCAAACTTAAGAGGTACGTTATGATGGTGTGTTGATACTGGCAGGGAATGGAACGCTGTGCGTGTGTGTTTGTGTGAGTGTGCATGTGTGCATATGTGTGTGTGTCTGTGTGTGTGTGTGTGTGTGTGTGTCTGTGTGTTTGTGCGTGTGTGTGTGTGTGTCTGTGTGTTTGTGCGTGTGTGTGTGTCTGTGTGTTTGTGCGTGTGTGTGTATCCGTAAGATACAGAGCTGTAGCTGTGATGATAGTTGGCGACTGAGATCATACAAAGTGAGATGTGTTAGGAGAGAGAGAGAGGGAGAATGAGAGAGCGATAGTGTTAGGAGAGTGAGAGAGGGAGAAAGAGAGAGAGAGGTGTTAGGAGAGAGAGAGAGAGATAGAGAGGTGTTAGGAGAGAGAGAGGGAGAAAGAGAGAGCGATAGTGTTAGGAGAGAGGGAGAAAGAGAGAGAGAGATGGGTGTTAGGAGAGAGAGAGAGGGAGAAAGAGAGAGAGAGGGGTGTTAGGAGAGAGAGAGGGAGAAAGAGAGAGAGGTGTTAGGAGAGAGAGAGAATGAGAGAGAGGTGTTAGGATAGAGAGGGAAGGAGAAAGAGAGAGAGAGAGGGAGAAAGAGAAAGAAAGAGAGGTGTTAGGAGAGAGGGAGAAAGAGAGAGAGGGGTGTTAGGAGAGAGACAGAGGGAGAAAGAGAGAGAGAGAGAGAGAGAGAGAGAGAGAGGGAGAAAGATAGAGAGAGAGGTGTTTGGAGAGAGGGAAAGAGAGAGAAAGAGATAGAGAGAGGTGTTAGGAGAGAGAGAGAAAGAGAGAGAGGTGTTAGGAGAGAGAGAGAGAGAGAGGGAGAGAGAGAGGGGGAGAAAGAGAGAGAGAGAGAGAGGGAGAAAGTGAGAGGGAGAGAGAGAGAGAGAGAGAGAGAGAGAGAGAGAGAGTGAGAGCGATGTGTTAAGAGAGAGAGATAGAAAGGGGGAGAGAGAGAGAGGGGAGAGAGATATATATTCACTTTATATATTACAGTGCCTTGCGAAAGTATTCGGCCCCCTTGAACTTTGCAACCTTTTGCCACATTTCAGGCTTCAAACATAAAGATATAAAACTGTATTTTTTTGTGAAGAATCAACAACAAGTGGGACACAATCATGAAGTGGAACGACATTTATTGGATATCAAAAACTGAAAAATTGGGCATGCAAAATTATTCAGCCCCTTTACTTTCAGTGAGGATCTCTGAATGATCCAATGTTGACCTAAATGACTAATGATGATAAATACAATCCACCTGTGTGTAATCAAGTCTCCGTATAAATGCACCTGCACTGTGATAGTCTCAGAGGTCCGTTAAAAGCGCAGAGAGCATCATGAAGAACAAGGAACACACCAGGCAGGTCCGAGATACTGTTGTGAAGAAGTTTAAAGCCGAATTTGGATACAAAAAGATTTCCCAAGCTTTAAACATCCCAAGGAGCACTGTGCAAGCGATAATATTGAAATGGAAGGAGTATCAGACCACTGCAAATCTACCAAGACCTGGCCGTCCCTCTAAACTTTCAGCTCATACAAGGAGAAGACTGATCAGAGATGCAGCCAAGAGGCCCATGATCACTCTTGATGAACTGCAGAGATCTACAGCTGAGGTGGGAGACTCTGTCCATAGGACAACAATCAGTCGTATATTGCACAAATCTGGCCTTTATGGAAGAGTGGCAAGAAGAAAGCCATTTCTTAAAGATATCCATAAAAAGTGTTGTTTAAAGTTTGCCACAAGCCACCTGGGAGACACACCAAACATGTGGAAGAAGGTGCTCTGGTCAGATGAAACCAAAATTGAACTTTTTGGCAACAATGCAAAACGTTATGTTTGGCATAAAAGCAACACAGCTCATCACCCTGAACACACCATCCCCACTGTCAAACATGGTGGTGGCAGCATCATGGTTTGGGCCTGCTTTTCTTCAGCAGGGACAGGGAAGATGGTTAAAATTGATGGGAAGATGGATGGAGCCAAATACAGGACCATTCTGGAAGAAAACCTGATGGAGTCTGCAAAAGACCTGAGACTGGACGGAGATTTGTCTTCCAACAAGACAATGATCCAAAACATAAAGCAAAATCTACAATGGAATGGTTGAAAAATAAACATATCCAGGTGTTAGAATGGCCAAGTCAAAGTCCAGACCTGAATCCAATCGAGAATCTGTGGAAAGAACTGAAAACTGCTGTTCACAAATGCTCTCCATCCATCCAACCTCACTGAGCTCGAGCTGTTTTGCAAGGAGGAATGGGAAAACATTTCAGTCTCTCGATGTGCAAAACTGATAGAGACATACCCCAAGCGACTTACAGCTGTAATCAGCAAAAGGTGGCGCTACAAAGTGTTAACTTAAGGGGGCTGAATAATTTTGCACGCCCAATTTTTCAGTTTTTGATTTGTTAAACAAGTTTGAAATATCCAATAAATGTCGTTCCACTTCATGATTGTGTCCCACTTGTTGTTGAGTCTTCACAAAAAAATACAGTTTTATATCTTTATGTTTGAAGCCTAAAATGTGGCAAAAGGTCGCAAAGTTCAAGGGGGCCGAATACTTTCGCAAGGCACTGTATCTACCTCACTTGATTTGGCAATGTTAACACGTTTCCCATGCCAATAAAGCCCTTGAATTGAATTGAGAGAGAGAGAGACACAGAGCGAGAGAGAGATAGAGAGAAAGAGATGTGTTTGGAGAGAGAGAGAGAGAGAGAGAGAGAGAGAGAGAGAGAGAGAGAGAGAGAGAGAAAGAGATGTGTTAGGAGAGAGAGAGAGAGAGAGAGAGAAAGAGAGAGAGAGAGGGAGAGGTGTTAGGAGAGAGAGAGAAAGGAGAGACAGTGCCTTCGAGGCAGCATGAAAAGAGTTATCCAATTATAGCATCTCTGGTAATGTGTCAGCGCTTCATCATCACAGCGGTAATTACACAAGCAAGACACCTCCCCTCTCAATCACCAATAACACTAATGCACTGGCCATCCTGCGGCCTACCCAGTGTAATGGACACATCCACCCAGTGTAACGGACACACCCACCCAGTGTAATGGACACACCCACCCAGTGTAATGGACACATCCACCCAGTGTAACGGACACACCCACCCAGTGTAATGGACACACCCACCCAGTGTAATGGCCACCACCACCCAGTGTAATAGACAGACCCACCTAGTGTAATAGACAGACCCACCCAGTGTAATAGACAGACCCACCTAGTGTAATAGACAGACCCACCCGGTGTAATAGACAGACCCACCTAGTGTAATAGACAGACCCACCTAGTGTAATAGACAGACCCACCTAGTGTAATAGACAGACCCACCCGGTGTAATAGACAGACCCACCTAGTGTAATAGACAGACCCACCTAGTGTAATAGACAGACCCACCTAGTGTAATAGACAGACCCCCCTGGTGTAATAGACAGACCCACCTAGTGTAATAGACAGACCCACCTAGTGTAATAGACAGACCCACCCGGTGTAATAGACAGACCCACCTAGTGTAATAGACAGACCCACCTAGTGTAATAGACAGACCCACCTAGTGTAATAGACAGACCCACCTAGTGTAATAGACAGACCCACCTAGTGTAATAGACAGACCCACCTAGTGTAATAGACAGACCCACCCGGTGTAATAGACAGATCCACCTGGTGTAATAGACAGACCCACCTAGTGTAATACAGACCCACCCGGTGTAATAGACAGACCCACCTAGTGTAATACAGACCCACCCGGTGTAATAGACAGACCCACTCAGTGTAATAGACAGACCCACCTAGTGTAATACAGACCCACCCGGTGTAATAGACAGACCCACCTAGTGTAATACAGACCAACCCGGTGTAATATTACACTAGGTGGGTCTGTCTATTACACTAGGTGGGTCTGTCTATCACACTAGGTGGGTCTGTCTATTACACTAGGTGGGTCTGTCTATTACACCGGGTGGGTCTGTCTATTACACTAGGTGGGTCTGTCTATTACACTAGGTGGGTCTGTCTATTACACTAGGTGGGTCTGTCTATTACACCGGGTGGGTCTGTCTATTACACTAGGTGGGTCTGTCTATTACACTGGGTGGGTCTGTCTATTACACTAGGTGGGTCTGTCTATTACACTGGGTGGGGGTGGCCATTACACTGGGTGGGGGTGGCCAGAACAGGGCTCCGGGCAGCCGAGCGGAAATGGAGGAAAACTCGCCTCCCTGCGGACCTGGCATCCTTTCACTCCCTCCTCTCTACATTTTCCTCTTCTGTCTCTGCTGCTAAAGCCACTTTCTACCACTCTAAATTCCAAGCATCTGCCTCTAACCCTAGGAATCTCTTTGCCACCTTCTCCTCCCTCCTGAATCCTCCCCCCCCCCCCTCCCTCTCTGCAGATGACTTCGTCAACCATTTTGAAAAGAAGGTCGACGACATCCGATCCTCGTTTGCTAAGTCAAACGACACCGCTGGTTCTGCTCACACTGCCCTACCCTGTGCTCTGACCTCTTTCTCCCTCTCTCTCCAGAAGAAATCTCGCGTCTTGTGACGGCCGGCCGCCCAACAACCTGCCCGCTTGACCCTATCCCCTCCTCTCTTCTCCAGACCATTTCCGGAGACCTTCTCCCTTACCTCACCTCGCTCATCAACTCATCCCTGACCGCTGGCTACGTCCCTTCCGTCTTCAAGAGAGCGAGAGTTGCACCCCTTCTGAAAAAACCTACACTCGATCCCTCCGATGTCAACAACTACAGACCAGTATCCCTTCTTTCTTTTCTCTCCAAAACTCTTGAACGTGCCGTCCTTGGCCAGCTCTCCCGCTATCTCTCTCAGAATGACCTTCTTGATCCAAATCAGTCAGGTTTCAAGACTAGTCATTCAACTGAGACTGCTCTTCTCTGTATCACGGAGGCGCTCCGCACTGCTAAAGCTAACTCTCTCTCCTCTGCTCTCATCCTTCTAGACCTATCGGCTGCCTTCGATACTGTGAACCATCAGATCCTCCTCTCCACCCTCTCCGAGTTGGGCATCTCCGGCGCGGCCCATGCTTGGATTGCGTCCTACCTGACAGGTCGCTCCTACCAGGTGGCGTGGCGAGAATCTGTCTCCTCACCACGCGCTCTCACCACTGGTGTCCCCCAGGGCTCTGTTCTAGGCCCTCTCCTATTCTCGCTATACACCAAGTCACTTGGCTCTGTCATAAACTCACATGGTCTCTCCTATCATTGTTATGCAGACGACACATAATTAATCTTCTCCTTTCCCCCTTCTGATGACCAGGTGGCGAATCGCATCTCTGCATGTCTGGCAGACATATCAGTGTGGATGACGGATCACCACCTCAAGCTGAACCTCGGCAAGACGGAGCTGCTCTTCCTCCCGGGGAAGGACTGCCTGTTCCATGATCTCGCCATCACGGTTGACAAATCGATTGTGTCCTCCTCCCAGAGCGCTAAGAACCTTGGCGTGATCCTGGACAACACCCTGTCGTTCTCAACTAACATCAAGGCGGTGGCCCGTTCCTGTAGGTTCATGCTCTACAACATCTGCAGAATACGACCCTGCCTCACACAGGAAGCGGCGCAGGTCCTAATCCAGGCACTTGTCATCTCCCGTCTGGATTACTGCAACTCGCTGTTGGCTGGGCTCCCTGCCTGTGCCATTAAACCCCTACAACTCATCCAGAACGCCGCAGCCCGTCTGGTGTTCAACCTTCCCAAGTTCTCTCACGTCACCCCGCTCCTCCGCTCTCTCCACTGGCTTCCAGTTGAAGCTCGCATCCGCTACAAGACCATGGTGCTTGCCTACGGAGCTGTGAGGGGAACGGCACCTAGTACCTCCAGGCTCTGATCAGGCCCTACACCCAAACAAGGGCACTGCGTTCATCCACCTCTGGCCTGCTCGCCTCCCTACCACTGAGGAAGTACAGTTCCCGCTCAGCCCAGTCAAAACTGTTCGCTGCTCTGGCCCCCCAATGGTGGAACAAACTCCCTCACGACGCCAGGACAGCGGAGTCAATCACCACCTTCCGGAGACACCTGAAACCCCACCTCTTTAAGGAATACCGAGGATAGGATAAAGTAATCCTTCTCACCCCCCCTTAAAAGATTTAGATGCACTATTGTAAAGTGGCTGTTCCACTGGATGTCATAAGGTGAATGCACCAATTTGTAAGTCGCTCTGGATAAGAGCGTCTGCTAAATGACTTAAATGTAAATGTAAATGTAATAGACAGACCCACCCGGTGTAATACAGACCCACCCGGTGTAATAGACAGACCCACCTAGTGTAATAGACAGACCCACCTAGTGTAATAGACAGACCCACCTAGTGTAATAGACAGACCCACTCAGTGTAATAGACAGACCCACTCAGTGTAATAGACAGACCCACCCGGTGTAATAGACAGACCTGCTGACGAATCCAATGAACACACCAAGCCAAGGCAGTTTCCTCCATTCAATTTGATGTTATTTAATGGGATTTAATCAATCTTTATTGCAATCCAATGGTTATCTGTTTCAAGTGCTATAGTTTTAACTGAACATTCAATATTTACTGCACTGACTCAACAGAACAGAGGGATGTAGGGGTTGACTCCTGAGAATAGAGGGATGTAGGGGTTGACTCCTGAGAACAGAGGGTAGGGATGTAGGGGTTGACTCCTGAGAACAGATGGTAGGGATGTAGGGGTTGACTCCTGAGAACAGAGGGATGTAGGGGTTGACTCCTGAGAACAGAGGGATGTAGGGGTTGACTCCTGAGAACAGAGGGATGTAGGGGTTGACTCCTGAGAACAGAGGGATGTAGGGGTTGACTCCTGAGAACAGAGGGATGTAGGGGTTGACTCCTGAGAACAGAGGGTAGGGATGTAGGGGTTGACTCCTGAGAACAGAGGGATGTAGGGGTTGACTCCTGAGAACAGAGGGATGTAGGGGTTGACTCCTGAGAACAGAGGGATGTAGGGGTTGACTCCTGAGAACAGAGGGATGTAGGGGTTGGCTCCTGAGAACAGAGGGATGTAGGGGTGACTCCTGAGAACAGAGGGATGTAGGGGTTGACTCCTGAGAACAGAGGGATGTAGGGGTTGACTCCTGAGAACAGAGGGATGTAGGGGTTGACTCCTGAGAACAGAGGGATGTAGGGGTTGACTCCTGAGAACAGAGGGATGTAGGGGTTGACTCCTGAGAACAGAGGGATGTGGGAGTTGACTCCTGAGAACAGAGGGATGTAGGGGTTGACTCCAGAGAACAGAGGGATGTAGGGGTTGACTCCTGAGAACAGAGGGATGTAGGGGTTGACTCCTGAGAACAGAGGGATGTAGGGGTTGACTCCTGAGAACAGAGGGATGTAGGGGTTGACTCCTGAGAACAGAGGGATGTAGGGGTTGACTCCTGAGAATAGAGGGATGTAGGGGTTGACTCCTGAGAACAGAGGGTAGGATGTAGGGGTTGACTCCAGAGAACAGAGAGATGTAGGGGTTGACTCCTGAGAACAGAGGGATGTCAGGGTTGACTCCTGAGAACAGAGGGATGTAGGAGTTGACTCCTGAGAACAGAGGGATGTAGGGGTTGACTCCTGAGAACAGAGGGATGTAAGGGTTGACTCCTGAGAACAGAGGGATGTAGGGGTTGACTCCTGAGAACAGAGGGTAGGGATGTAGGGGTTGACTCCTGAGAACAGAGGGTAGGATGTAGGGGTTGACTCCTGAGAACAGAGGGTAGGATGTAGGGGTTGACTCTAGAGAACAGATGGTAGGGATGTAGGGGTTGACTCCTGAGAACAGAGGGATGTAGGGGTTGACTCCTGAGAACAGAGGGATGTAGGGGTTGACTCCTGAGAACAGAGGGATGTAGGGGTTGACTCCTGAGAACAGAGGGATGTAGGGGTTGACTCCTGAGAACAGAGGGATGTAGGGGTTGACTCCTGAGAACAGAGGGATGTAGGGGTTGGCTCCTGAGAACAGAGGGATGTAGGGGTTGACTCCTGAGAACAGAGGGATGTAGGGGTTGACTCCATAGAACAGAGGGGTGTAGGGGTTGACTCCTGAGAATAGAGGGATGTAGGGGTTGACTCCTGAGAATAGAGGGATGTAGGGGTTGACTCCTGAGAACAGAGGGATGTAGGGGTTGACTCCTGAGAACAGAGGGATGTAGGGGTTGACTCCTGAGAACAGAGGATGTAGGGGTTGACTCCTGAGAACAGAGGGATGTAGGGGTTGACTCCTGAGAACAGAGGGATGTAGGTGTTGACTCCTGAGAACAGAGGGATGTAGGGGTTGACTCCTGAGAATAGAGGGATGTAGGGGTTGACTCCTGAGAACAGAGGGTAGGATGTAGGGGTTGACTCCAGAGAACAGAGAGATGTAGGGGTTGACTCCTGAGAACAGAGGGATGTAAGGGTTGACTCCTGAGAACAGAGGGATGTAGGAGTTGACTCCTGAGAACAGAGGGATGTAGGGGTTGACTCCTGAGAACAGAGGGATGTAAGGGTTGACTCCTGAGAACAGAGGGATGTAGGGGTTGACTCCTGAGAACAGAGGGTAGGGATGTAGGGGTTGACTCCTGAGAACAGAGGGTAGGATGTAGGGGTTGACTCCAGAGAACAGAGGGATGTAGGGGTTGACTCCTGAGAACAGAGGGATGTAAGGGTTGACTCCTGAGAACAGAGGGATGTAGGAGTTGACTCCTGAGAACAGAGGGTAGGGATGTAGGGGTTGACTCCTGAGAACAGAGGGTAGGATGTAGGGGTTGACTCCTGAGAACAGAGGGTAGGATGTAAGGGTTGACTCCTGAGAACAGAGGGTAGGATGTAGGGGTTGACTCCTGAGAACAGAGGGATGTAGGGGTTGACTCCATAGAACAGAGGGGTGTAGGGGTTGACTCCTGAGAATAGAGGGATGTAGGGGTTGACTCCTGAGAATAGAGGGATGTAGGGGGGTGAGAACAGAGGGATGACTCCTGAGAACAGAGGGATGTAGGGGTTGACTCCTGAGAACAGAGGGATGTAGGGGTTGACTCCTGAGAACAGAGGGATGTAGGGGTTGACTCCTGAGAACAGAGGGATGTAGGGGTTGACTCCTGAGAACAGAGGGATGTAGGGGTTGACTCCTGAGAACAGAGGGATGTAGGGGTTGACTCCTGAGAACAGAGGGATGTAGGGGTTGACTCCTGAGAACAGAGGGATGTAGGGGTTGACTCCTGAGAACAGAGGGATGTAGGGGTTGACTCCTGAGAACAGAGGGATGTAGGGGTTGACTCCTGAGAACAGAGGGATGTAGGGGTTGACTCCTGAGAACAGAGGGATGTAGGGGTTGACTCCTGAGAACAGAGGGATGTAGGGGTTGACTCCTGAGAACAGAGGGATGTAGGGGTTGGCTCCTGAGAACAGAGGGATGTAGGGGTTGACTCCTGAGAACAGAGGGATGTAGGGGTTGACTCCATAGAACAGAGGGGTGTAGGGGTTGACTCCTGAGAATAGAGGGATGTAGGGGTTGACTCCTGAGAATAGAGGGATGTAGGGGTTGACTCCTGAGAAGAGAGGGATGTAGGGGTTGACTCCTGAGAACAGAGGGATGTAGGGGTTGACTCCTGAGAACAGAGGGATGTAGGGGTTGACTCCTGAGAACAGAGGGATGTAGGGGTTGACTCCTGAGAACAGAGGGATGTAGGTGTTGACTCCTGAGAACAGAGGGATGTAGGGGTTGACTCCTGAGAATAGAGGGATGTAGGGGTTGACTCCTGAGAACAGAGGGTAGGATGTAGGGGTTGACTCCAGAGAACAGAGAGATGTAGGGGTTGACTCCTGAGAACAGAGGGATGTAAGGGTTGACTCCTGAGAACAGAGGGATGTAGGAGTTGACTCCTGAGAACAGAGGGATGTAGGGGTTGACTCCTGAGAACAGAGGGATGTAAGGGTTGACTCCTGAGAACAGAGGGATGTAGGGGTTGACTCCTGAGAACAGAGGGTAGGGATGTAGGGGTTGACTCCTGAGAACAGAGGGTAGGATGTAGGGGTTGACTCCAGAGAACAGAGGGATGTAGGGGTTGACTCCTGAGAACAGAGGGATGTAAGGGTTGACTCCTGAGAACAGAGGGATGTAGGAGTTGACTCCTGAGAACAGAGGGTAGGGATGTAGGGGTTGACTCCTGAGAACAGAGGGTAGGATGTAGGGGTTGACTCCTGAGAACAGAGGGTAGGATGTAAGGGTTGACTCCTGAGAACAGAGGGTAGGATGTAGGGGTTGACTCCTGAGAACAGAGGGATGTAGGGGTTGACTCCATAGAACAGAGGGGTGTAGGGGTTGACTCCTGAGAATAGAGGGATGTAGGGGTTGACTCCTGAGAATAGAGGGATGTAGGGGTTGACTCCTGAGAACAGAGGGATGTAGGGGTTGACTCCTGAGAACAGAGGGATGTAGGGGTTGACTCCTGAGAACAGAGGGATGTAGGGGTTGACTCCTGAGAACAGAGGGATGTAGGGGTTGACTCCTGAGAACAGAGGGATGTAGGTGTTGACTCCTGAGAACAGAGGGATGTAGGGGTTGACTCCTGAGAACAGAGGGATGTAGGGGTTGACTCCTGAGAACAGAGGGATGTAGGGGGTTGACTCCTGAGAACAGAGGATGTAGGGGTTGACTCCTGAGAACAGAGGGATGTAGGGTTGACTCCTGAGAACAGAGGGATGTAGGGGTTGACTCCTGAGAACAGAGGGATGTAGGGGTTGACTCCTGAGAACAGAGGGATGTAGGGGTTGACTCCTGAGAACAGAGGGATGTAGGGGTTGACTCCTGAGAACAGAGGGATGTAGGGGTTGACTCCTGAGAACAGAGGGATGTAGGGGTTGACTCCTGAGAACAGAGGGATGTAGGGGTTGACTCCTGAGAACAGAGGGATGTAGGAGTTGACTCCAGAGAGCAGAGGGTAGGGATGTAGGGGTTGACTCCTGAGAACAGAGGGTAGGATGTAGGGCTTGACTCCAGAGAACAGAGGGATGTTGTGGTTGACTCCTGAGAACAGAGGGATGTAGGAGTTGACTCCTGAGAACAGAGGGATTTAGGGGTTGACTCCTGAGAACAGAGAGATGTAAGGGTTGACTCCTGAGACCAGAGGGATGTAGGGGTTGACTCCTGAGAACAGAGGGATGTAGGGGTTGACTCCAGAGAACAGAGGGATGTAGGGGTTGACTCCTGAGAACAGAGGGGTGTAGGGGTTGACTCCTGAGAACAGAGGGTAGGGATGTAGGGGTTGACTCCTGAGAACAGAGGGATGTATGGGTTGACTCCTGAGAACAGAGGGATGTAGGGGTTGACTCCTGAGAACAGAGGGATGTAGGGGTTGACTCCTGAGAACAGAGGGATGTAGGAGTTGACTCCAGAGAACAGAGGGTCGGGATGTAGGGGTTGACTCCTGAGAACAGAGGGATGTAGGGGTTGACTCCTGAGAACAGAGGGATGTAGGGGTTGACTCCTGAGAACAGAGGGTAGGGATGTAGTGGTTGACTCCTGAGAACAGAGGGATGTAGGGGTTGACTCCTGAGAACAGAGGGATGTAGGGGTTGATTCCTGAGAACAGAGGAATGTAAGGGTTGACTCCTGAGAACGGAGGGATGTAGGAGTTGACTCCTGAGAACAGAGGGATGTAGGAGTTGACTCCAGAGAACAGAGGGATGTAGGGGTTGACTCCAGAGAAGAGAGTGTAGGATGTAGGGGTTGACTCCTGAGAACAGAGGGATGTAGGGGTTGACTCCTGAGAACAGAGGGATGTAAGGGTTGACTCCTGAGAACAGAGGGATGTAGGAGTTGACTCCTGAGAACAGAGGGATGTAGGGGTTGACTCCTGAGAACAGAGGGTAGGGATGTAGGGGTTGACTCCTGAGAACAGAGGGTAGGATGTAGGGGTTGACTCCTGAGAACAGAGGGTAGGATGTAAGGGTTGACTCCTGAGAACAGAGGGTAGGATGTAGGGGTTGACTCCTGAGAACAGAGGGATGTAGGGGTTGACTCCATAGAACAGAGGGGTGTAGGGGTTGACTCCTGAGAATAGAGGGATGTAGGGGTTGACTCCTGAGAATAGAGGGATGTAGGGGTTGACTCCTGAGAACAGAGGGATGTAGGGGTTGACTCCTGAGAACAGAGGGATGTAGGGGTTGACTCCTGAGAACAGAGGGATGTAGGTGTTGACTCCTGAGAACAGAGGGATGTATGGGTTGACTCCTGAGAACAGAGGGATGTAGGGGTTGACTCCTGAGAACAGAGGGATGTAGGGGTTGACTCCTGAGAACAGAGGGATGTAGGGGTTAACTCCTGAGGTCAGAGGGATGTAGGGGTTGACTCCTGAGAACAGAGGGATGTAGGGGTTGACTCCTGAGAACAGAGGGATGTAGGGGTTGACTCCTGAGAACAGAGGGATGTAGGGGTTGACTCCTGAGAACAGAGGATGTAGGGGTTGACTCCTGAGAACAGAGGGATGTAGGGGTTGACTCCTGAGAACAGAGGGATGTAGGGGTTGACTCCTGAGAACAGAGGGATGTAGGGGTTGACTCCTGAGAACAGAGGGATGTAGGGGTTGACTCCTGAGAACAGAGGGATGTAGGAGTTGACTCCAGAGAGCAGAGGGTAGGGATGTAGGGGTTGACTCCTGAGAACAGAGGGATGTAGGGGTTGACTCCTGAGAACAGAGGGATGTAGGGGTTGACTCCTGAGAACAGAGGGATGTAGGGGTTGACTCCTGAGAACAGAGGGTAGGATGTAGGGGTTGACTCCTGAGAACAGAGGGTAGGATGTAGGGCTTGACTCCAGAGAACAGAGGGATGTTGTGGTTGACTCCTGAGAACAGAGGGATGTAGGAGTTGACTCCTGAGAACAGAGGGATTTAGGGGTTGACTCCTGAGAACAGAGAGATGTAAGGGTTGACTCCTGAGACCAGAGGGATGTAGGGGTTGACTCCAGAGAACAGAGGATGTAGGGGTTGACTCCTGAGAACAGAGGGTGTAGGGGTTGACTCCTGAGAACAGAGGGTAGGGATGTAGGGGTTGACTCCTGAGAACAGAGGGATGTATGGGTTGACTCCTGAGAACAGAGGGATGTTGGGGTTGACTCCTGAGAACAGAGGGATGTAGGGGTTGACTCCTGAGAACAGAGGGATGTAGGAGTTGACTCCAGAGAACAGAGGGTCGGGATGTAGGGGTTGACTCCCTGAGAACAGAGGGATGTAGGGGTTGACTCCTGAGAACAGAGGGATGTAGGGGTTGACTCCTGAGAACAGAGGGTAGGGATGTAGTGGTTGACTCCTGAGAACAGAGGGATGTAGGGGTTGACTCCTGAGAACAGAGGGATGTAGGGGTTGACTCCTGAGAACAGAGGAATGTAAGGGTTGACTCCTGAGAACGGAGGGATGTAGGAGTTGACTCCTGAGAACAGAGGGATGTAGGAGTTGACTCCAGAGAACAGAGGGATGTAGGGGTTGACTCCAGAGAAGAGAGTGTAGGATGTAGGGGTTGACTCCTGAGAACAGAGGGATGTGGGGGTTGACTCCTGAGAACAGAGGGATGTAGGGGTTGACTCCTGAGAACAGAGGGTAGGATGTAGGGGTTGACTCCTGAGAACAGAGGGTAGGATGTAGGGGTTGACTCCTGAGAACAGAGGGTAGGATGTAGGGCTTGACTCCAGAGAACAGAGGGATGTTGTGGTTGACTCCTGAGAACAGAGGGATGTAGGAGTTGACTCCTGAGAACAGAGGGATTTAGGGGTTGACTCCTGAGAACAGAGAGATGTAAGGGTTGACTCCTGAGACCAGAGGGATGTAGGGGTTGACTCCTGAGAACAGAGGGATGTAGGGGTTGACTCCAGAGAACAGAGGGATGTAGGGGTTGACTCCTGAGAACAGAGGGGTGTAGGGGTTGACTCCTGAGAACAGAGGGTAGGGATGTAGGGGTTGACTCCTGAGAACAGAGGGATGTATGGGTTGACTCCTGAGAACAGAGGGATGTAGGGGTTGACTCCTGAGAACAGAGGGATGTAGGGGTTGACTTCTGAGAACAGAGGGATGTAGGGGTTGACTCCTGAGAACAGAGGGATGTAGGGGTTGACTTCTGAGAACAGAGGGTAGGGATGTAGTGGTTGACTCCTGAGAACAGAGGGATGTAGGGGTTGACTCCTGAGAACAGAGGGATGTAGGGGTTGACTCCTGGGAACAGAGGAATGTAAGGGTTGACTCCTGAGAACGGAGGGATGTAGGAGTTGACTCCTGAGAACAGAGGGATGTAGGAGTTGACTCCAGAGAACAGAGGGATGTAGGGGTTGACTCCAGAGAAGAGAGTGTAGGATGTAGGGGTTGACTCCTGAGAACAGAGGGATGTAGGGGTTGACTCCTGAGAACAGAGGGATGTAGGGGTTGACTCCTGAGAACAGAGGAATGTAAGGGTTGACTCCTGAGAACGGAGGGATGTAGGAATTGACTCCTGAGAACAGAGGGATGTAGGAGTTGACTCCAGAGAACAGAGGGATGTAGGGGTTGACTCCTGAGAACAGAGGGTATGGATGTAGGAGTTGACTCCTGAGAACAGAGGGTAGGGATGTAGGAGTTGACTCCTGAGAACAGAGGGTAGGATGTAGGAGTTGACTCCTGAGAAGAGAGGGTAGGATGTGGGGTTGACTCCTGAGAAGAGAGGGTAGGATGTAGGGGTTGACTCCTGAGAACAGAGTGTAGGGATGTAGGAGTTGACTCCTGAGAACAGAGGGATGTAGGGGTTGACTCCTGAGAACAGAGGGTAGGAGTGGGGGTTGACTCCTGAGAACAGAGGGTAGGGAGTGGGGGTTGACTCCTGAGAACAGAGGGTAGGGAGTGGGGTTGACTCCTGAGAACAGAGGGTAGGGAGTGGGGGTTGACTCCTGAGAACAGAGGGTAGGGAGTGGGGGTTGACTCCTGAGAACAGAGGGTAGGGAGTGGGGGTTGACTCCTGAGAACAGAGGGTAGGGAGTGGGGGTTGACTCCTGAGAACAGAGGGTAGGGAGTGGGGGTTGACTCCTGAGAACAGAGGGTAGGGATGTAGGAGTTGACTCCTGAGAAGAGAGGGTAGGGAGTGGGGGTTGACTCCTGAGAACAGAGGGTAGGGATGTAGGAGTTGACTCCAGAGAACAGAGGGTAGGATGTAGGGGTTGACTCCTGAGAACAGAGGGTAGGGATGTAGGAGTTGACTCCAGAGAACAGAGGGATGTAGGGGTTGACTCCTGAGAACAGAGGGATGTAGGGGTTGACTCCTGAGAACAGAGGGATGTAGGAGTTGACTCCAGAGAGCAGAGGGTAGGGATGTAGGGGTTGACTCCTGAGAACAGAGGGATGTAGGGGTTGACTCCTGAGAACAGAGGGATGTAGGGGTTGACTCCTGAGAACAGAGGGTAGGATGTAGGGGTTGACTCCTGAGAAGAGAGGGTAGGATGTAGGGGTTGACTCCTGAGAACAGAGGGTAGGATGTAGGGCTTGACTCCAGAGAACAGAGGGATGTTGTGGTTGACTCCTGAGAACAGAGGGATGTAGGAGTTGACTCCTGAGAACAGAGGGATTTAGGGGTTGACTCCTGAGAACAGAGAGATGTAAGGGTTGACTCCTGAGAACAGAGGGATGTAGGGGTTGACTCCAGAGAACAGAGGGATGTAGGGGTTGACTCCTGAGAACAGAGGGGTGTAGGGGTTGACTCCTGAGAACAGAGGGTAGGGATGTAGGGGTTGACTCCTGAGAACAGAGGGATGTATGGGTTGACTCCTGAGAACAGAGGGATGTAGGGGTTGACTCCTGAGAACAGAGGGATGTAGGGGTTGACTCCTGAGAACAGAGGGATGTAGGAGTTGACTCCAGAGAACAGAGGGTCGGGATGTAGGGGTTGACTCCTGAGAACAGAGGGATGTAGGGGTTGACTCCTGAGAACAGAGGGATGTAGGGTTGACTCCTGAGAACAGAGGGTAGGGATGTAGTGGTTGACTCCTGAGAACAGAGGGATGTAGGGGTTGACTCCTGAGAACAGAGGGATGTAGGGGTTGACTCCTGAGAACAGAGGAATGTAAGGGTTGACTCCTGAGAACGGAGGGATGTAGGAGTTGACTCCTGAGAACAGAGGGATGTAGGAGTTGACTCCAGAGAACAGAGGGATGTAGGGGTTGACTCCAGAGAAGAGAGTGTAGGATGTAGGGGTTGACTCCTGAGAACAGAGGGATGTAGGGGTTGACTCCTGAGAACAGAGGGATGTAGGGGTTGACTCCTGAGAACAGAGGAATGTAAGGGTTGACTCCTGAGAACGGAGGGATGTAGGAATTGACTCCTGAGAACAGAGGGATGTAGGAGTTGACTCCAGAGAACAGAGGGATGTAGGGGTTGACTCCTGAGAACAGAGGGTAGGGATGTAGGAGTTGACTCCTGAGAACAGAGGGTAGGGATGTAGGAGTTGACTCCTGAGAACAGAGGGTAGGATGTAGGAGTTGACTCCTGAGAAGAGAGGGTAGGGATGTAGGGGTTGACTCCTGAGAACAGAGGGATGTAGGGGTTGACTCCTGAGAACAGAGGGATGTAGGGGTTGACTCCTGAGAACAGAGGGATGTAGGGGTTGACTCCTGAGAACAGAGGGATGTAGGGGTTGACTCCTGAGAACAGAGGATGTAGGACTGACTCCAGAGAGCAGAGGGTAGGGATGTAGGGGTTGACTCCTGAGAACAGAGGGATGTAGGGTTGACTCCTGAGAACAGAGGGATGTAGGGGTTGACTCCTGAGAACAGAGGGTAGGATGTAGGGGTTGACTCCTGAGAACAGAGGGTAGGATGTAGGGGTTGACTCCTGAGAACAGAGGGTAGGATGTAGGGCTTGACTCCAGAGAACAGAGGGATGTTGTGGTTGACTCCTGAGAACAGAGGGATGTAGGAGTTGACTCCTGAGAACAGAGGGATTTAGGGGTTGACTCCTGAGAACAGAGAGATGTAAGGGTTGACTCCTGAGACCAGAGGGATGTAGGGGTTGACTCCTGAGAACAGAGGGATGTAGGGGTTGACTCCAGAGAACAGAGGGATGTAGGGGTTGACTCCTGAGAACAGAGGGGTGTAGGGGGTTGACTCCTGAGAACAGAGGGATGTAGGGGTTGACTCCTGAGAACAGAGGAGGGGTATGGGTTGACTCCTGAGAACAGGGGATTAGGGACTGACTCCTGAGAACAGAGGGATGTAGGGGTTGACTCCTGAGAACAGAGGGTAGGATGTAGTGGTTGACTCCTGAGAACAGAGGGATGTAGGGGTTGACTCCTGAGAACAGAGGGATGTAGGGGTTGACTCCTGAGAACAGAGGAATGAAGGGTTGACTCCTGAGAACGGAGGGATGTAGGAGTTGACTCCTGAGAACAGAGGGATGTAGGAGTTGACTCCAGAGAACAGAGGATGTAGGGGTTGACTCCAGAGAAGAGAGTAGGATGTAGGGGTTGACTCCTGAGAACAGAGGGATGTGGGGGTTGACTCCTGAGAACAGAGGGATGTAGGGGTTGACTCCTGAGAACAGAGGGTAGGATGTAGGGGTTGACTCCTGAGAACAGAGGGTAGGATGTAGGGGTTGACTCCTGAGAACAGAGGGTAGGATGTAGGGCTTGACTCCAGAGAACAGAGGGATGTTGTGGTTGACTCCTGAGAACAGAGGGATGTAGGAGTTGACTCCTGAGAACAGAGGGATTTAGGGGTTGACTCTGAGAACAGAGAGATGTAAGGGTTGACTCCTGAGACCAGAGGGATGTAGGGGTTGACTCCTGAGAACAGAGGGATGTAGGGGTTGACTCCAGAGAACAGAGGGATGTAGGGGTTGACTCCTGAGAACAGAGGGGGGATGAGAACAGAGGGTAGGGAGGGGTTGACTCCTGAGAACAGAGGGATGTATGGGTTGACTCCTGAGAACAGAGGGATGTAGGGTTGACTCCTGAGAACAGAGGGATGTAGGGGTTGACTCCTGAGAACTGACTCCTGAGAACAGAGGGATGTAGGGGTTGACTCTGAGAACAGAGGGTAGGGATGTAGTGGTTGACTCCTGAGAACAGAGGGATGTAGGGGTTGACTCCTGAGAACAGAGGGATGTAGGGGTTGACTCCTGGGAACAGAGGAATGTAAGGGTTGACTCCTGAGAACGGAGGGATGTAGGAGTTGACTCCTGAGAACAGAGGGATGTAGGAGTTGACTCCAGAGAACAGAGGGATGTAGGGGTTGACTCCAGAGAAGAGAGTGTAGGATGTAGGGGTTGACTCCTGAGAACAGAGGGATGTAGGGGTTGACTCCTGAGAACAGAGGGATGTAGGGGTTGACTCCTGAGAACAGAGGAATGTAAGGGTTGACTCCTGAGAACGGAGGGATGTAGGAATTGACTCCTGAGAACAGAGGGATGTAGGAGTTGACTCCAGAGAACAGAGGGATGTAGGGGTTGACTCCTGAGAACAGAGGGTATGGATGTAGGAGTTGACTCCTGAGAACAGAGGGTAGGGATGTAGGAGTTGACTCCTGAGAACAGAGGGTAGGATGTAGGAGTTGACTCCTGAGAAGAGAGGGTAGGATGTAGGGGTTGACTCCTGAGAAGAGAGGGTAGGATGTAGGGGTTGACTCCTGAGAACAGAGGGTAGGGATGTAGGAGTTGACTCCTGAGAACAGAGGGATGTAGGGGTTGACTCCTGAGAACAGAGGGTAGGGAGTGGGGGTTGACTCCTGAGAACAGAGGGTAGGGAGTGGGGGTTGACTCCTGAGAACAGAGGGTAGGGAGTGGGGGTTGACTCCTGAGAACAGAGGGTAGGGAGTGGGGGTTGACTCCTGAGAACAGAGGGTAGGGAGTGGGGGTTGACTCCTGAGAACAGAGGGTAGGGAGTGGGGGTTGACTCCTGAGAACAGAGGGTAGGGAGTGGGGGTTGACTCCTGAGAACAGAGGGTAGGGAGTGGGGGTTGACTCCTGAGAACAGAGGGTAGGGATGTAGGAGTTGACTCCTGAGAAGAGAGGGTAGGGAGTGGGGGTTGACTCCTGAGAACAGAGGGTAGGGATGTAGGAGTTGACTCCTGAGAAGAGAGGGTAGGGAGTGGGGGTTGACTCCTGAGAACAGAGGGTAGGGATGTAGGAGTTGACTCCAGAGAACAGAGGGATGTAGGGGTTGACTCCTGAGAACAGAGGGATGTAGGGGTTGACTCCTGAGAACAGAGGATGTAGGAGTTGACTCCAGAGAGCAGAGGGTAGGGATGTAGGGGTTGACTCCCTGAGAACAGAGGGATGTAGGGGTTGACTCCTGAGAACAGAGGGATGTAGGGGTTGACTCCTGAGAACAGAGGGTAGGATGTAGGGGTTGACTCCTGAGAAGAGAGGGTAGGATGTAGGGGTTGACTCCTGAGAACAGAGGGTAGGATGTAGGGCTTGACTCCAGAGAACAGAGGGATGTTGTGGTTGACTCCTGAGAACAGAGGGATGTAGGAGTTGACTCCTGAGAACAGAGGGATTTAGGGGTTGACTCCTGAGAACAGAGAGATGTAAGGGTTGACTCCTGAGAACAGAGGGATGTAGGGGTTGACTCCAGAGAACAGAGGGATGTAGGGGTTGACTCCTGAGAACAGAGGGGTGTAGGGGTTGACTCCTGAGAACAGAGGGTAGGGATGTAGGGGTTGACTCCTGAGAACAGAGGGATGTATGGGTTGACTCCTGAGAACAGAGGGATGTAGGGGTTGACTCCTGAGAACAGAGGGATGTAGGGGTTGACTCCTGAGAACAGAGGGATGTAGGAGTTGACTCCAGAGAACAGAGGGTCGGGATGTAGGGGTTGACTCCTGAGAACAGAGGGATGTAGGGGTTGACTCCTGAGAACAGAGGGATGTAGGGGTTGACTCCTGAGAACAGAGGGTAGGGATGTAGTGGTTGACTCCTGAGAACAGAGGGATGTAGGGGTTGACTCCTGAGAACAGAGGGATGTAGGGGTTGACTCCTGAGAACAGAGGAATGTAAGGGTTGACTCCTGAGAACGGAGGGATGTAGGAGTTGACTCCTGAGAACAGAGGGATGTAGGAGTTGACTCCAGAGAACAGAGGGATGTAGGGGTTGACTCCAGAGAAGAGAGTGTAGGATGTAGGGGTTGACTCCTGAGAACAGAGGGATGTAGGGGTTGACTCCTGAGAACAGAGGGATGTAGGGGTTGACTCCTGAGAACAGAGGAATGTAAGGGTTGACTCCTGAGAACGGAGGGATGTAGGAATTGACTCCTGAGAACAGAGGGATGTAGGAGTTGACTCCAGAGAACAGAGGGATGTAGGGGTTGACTCCTGAGAACAGAGGGTAGGGATGTAGGAGTTGACTCCTGAGAACAGAGGGTAGGGATGTAGGAGTTGACTCCTGAGAACAGAGGGTAGGATGTAGGAGTTGACTCCTGAGAAGAGAGGGTAGGGATGTAGGGGTTGACTCCTGAGAACAGAGGGATGTAGGGGTTGACTCCTGAGAACAGAGGGATGTAGGGGTTGACTCCTGAGAACAGAGGGATGTAGGAGTTGACTCCTGAGAACAGAGGATGTAGGGGGTTGACTCCTGAGAACAGAGGGATGTAGGAGTTGACTCCAGAGAGCAGAGGGTAGGGATGTAGGGGTTGACTCCTGAGAACAGAGGGATGTAGGGGTTGACTCCTGAGAACAGAGGGATGTAGGGGTTGACTCCTGAGAACAGAGGGTAGGATGTAGGGGTTGACTCCTGAGAACAGAGGGTAGGATGTAGGGGTTGACTCCTGAGAACAGAGGGTAGGATGTAGGGCTTGACTCCAGAGAACAGAGGGATGTTGTGGTTGACTCCTGAGAACAGAGGGATGTAGGAGTTGACTCCTGAGAACAGAGGGATTTAGGGGTTGACTCCTGAGAACAGAGAGATGTAAGGGTTGACTCCTGAGACCAGAGGGATGTAGGGGTTGACTCCTGAGAACAGAGGGATGTAGGGGTTGACTCCAGAGAACAGAGGGATGTAGGGGTTGACTCCTGAGAACAGAGGGTGTAGGGGTTGACTCCTGAGAACAGAGGGTAGGGATGTAGGGGTTGACTCCTGAGAACAGAGGGATGTATGGGTTGACTCCTGAGAACAGAGGGATGTAGGGGTTGACTCCTGAGAACAGAGGGATGTAGGGGTTGACTCCTGAGAACAGAGGGATGTAGGAGTTGACTCCAGAGAACAGAGGGTCGGGATGTAGGGGTTGACTCCTGAGAACAGAGGGATGTAGGGGTTGACTCCTGAGAACAGAGGGATGTAGGGGTTGACTCCTGAGAACAGAGGGTAGGGATGTAGTGGTTGACTCCTGAGAACAGAGGATGTAGGGGTTGACTCCTGAGAACAGAGGGATGTAGGGGTTGACTCCTGAGAACAGAGGAATGTAAGGGTTGACTCCTGAGAACGGAGGGATGTAGGAGTTGACTCCTGAGAACAGAGGATGTAGGAGTTGACTCCAGAGAACAGAGGGATGTAGGGGTTGACTCCAGAGAAGAGAGTGTAGGATGTAGGGTTGACTCCTGAGAACAGAGGGATGTAGGGGTTGACTCCTGAGAACAGAGGGATGTAGGGGTTGACTCCTGAGAACAGAGGAATGTAAGGGTTGACTCCTGAGAACGGAGGGATGTAGGAATTGACTCCTGAGAACAGAGGGATGTAGGAGTTGACTCCAGAGAACAGAGGGATGTAGGGGTTGACTCCTGAGAACAGAGGGTAGGGATGTAGGAGTTGACTCCTGAGAACAGAGGGTAGGGATGTAGGAGTTGACTCCTGAGAACAGAGGGTAGGATGTAGGAGTTGACTCCTGAGAACAGAGGGATGTAGGGGTTGACTCCTGAGAACAGAGGGATGTAGGGGTTGACTCCTGAGAACAGAGGGATGTAGGGGTTGACTCCTGAGAACAGAGGGATGTAGGAGTTGACTCCAGAGAGCAGAGGGTAGGGATGTAGGGGTTGACTCCTGAGAACAGAGGGATGTAGGGGTTGACTCCTGAGAACAGAGGGATGTAGGGGTTGACTCCTGAGAACAGAGGGTAGGATGTAGGGGTTGACTCCTGAGAACAGAGGGTAGGATGTAGGGGTTGACTCCTGAGAACAGAGGGTAGGATGTAGGGCTTGACTCCAGAGAACAGAGGGATGTTGTGGTTGACTCCTGAGAACAGAGGGATGTAGGAGTTGACTCCTGAGAACAGAGGGATTTAGGGGTTGACTCCTGAGAACAGAGGGTAGGATGTAGGGGTTGACTCCTGAGAACAGAGGGTAGGATGTAGGGGTTGACTCCTGAGAACAGAGGGTAGGATGTAGGGCTTGACTCCAGAGAACAGAGGGATGTTGTGGTTGACTCCTGAGAACAGAGGGATGTAGGAGTTGACTCCTGAGAACAGAGGGATTTAGGGGTTGACTCCTGAGAACAGAGAGATGTAAGGGTTGACTCCTGAGACCAGAGGGATGTAGGGGTTGACTCCTGAGAACAGAGGGATGTAGGGGTTGACTCCAGAGAACAGAGGGATGTAGGGGTTGACTCCTGAGAACAGAGGGGTGTAGGGGTTGACTCCTGAGAACAGAGGGTAGGGATGTAGGGGTTGACTCCTGAGAACAGAGGGATGTATGGGTTGACTCCTGAGAACAGAGGGATGTAGGGGTTGACTCCTGAGAACAGAGGGATGTAGGGGTTGACTCCTGAGAACAGAGGGATGTAGGAGTTGACTCCAGAGAACAGAGGGTCGGGATGTAGGGGTTGACTCCTGAGAACAGAGGGATGTAGGGGTTGACTCCTGAGAACAGAGGGTAGGGATGTAGTGGTTGACTCCTGAGAACAGAGGGATGTAGGGGTTGACTCCTGAGAACAGAGGGATGTAGGGGTTGACTCCTGAGAACAGAGGAATGTAAGGGTTGACTCCTGAGAACGGAGGGATGTAGGAGTTGACTCCTGAGAACAGAGGGATGTAGGAGTTGACTCCAGAGAACAGAGGGATGTAGGGGTTGACTCCTGAGAACAGAGGGATGTAGGGGTTGACTCCTGAGAACAGAGGAATGTAAGGGTTGACTCCTGAGAACGGAGGGATGTAGGAATTGACTCCTGAGAACAGAGGGATGTAGGAGTTGACTCCAGAGAACAGAGGGATGTAGGGGTTGACTCCTGAGAATAGAGGGTAGGGATGTAGGAGTTGACTCCTGAGAACAGAGGGTAGGGATGTAGGAGTTGACTCCTGAGAACAGAGGGTAGGATGTAGGAGTTGACTCCTGAGAACAGAGGGATGTAGGGGATGACTCCTGAGAACAGAGGGTAGGGAGTGGGGGTTGACTCCTGAGAACAGAGGGTAGGGAGTGGGGGTTGACTAATGAGAACAGAGGGTAGGGAGTGGGGGTTGACTCCTGAGAACAGAGGGTAGGGAGTGGGGGTTGACTCCTGAGAACAGAGGGTAGGGAGTGGGAGTTGACTCCTGAGAACAGAGGGTAGGGAGTGGGGGTTGACTCCTGAGAACAGAGGGTAGGGATGTAGGAGTTGACTCCTGAGAAGAGAGGGTAGGGAGTGGGGGTTGACTCCTGAGAACAGAGGGTAGGGATGTAGGAGTTGACTCCTGAGAAGAGAGGGTAGGGAGTGGGGGTTGACTCCTGAGAACAGAGGGTAGGGATGTAGGAGTTGACTCCAGAGAACAGAGGGATGTAGGGGTTGACTCCTGAGAACAGAGGGATGTAGGGGTTGACTCCTGAGAACAGAGGGATGTAGGAGTTGACTCCAGAGAGCAGAGGGTAGGGATGTAGGGGTTGACTCCTAAGAACAGAGGGATGTAGGGGTTGACTCCTGAGAACAGAGGGATGTAGGGGTTGACTCCTGAGAACAGAGGGTAGGATGTAGGGGTTGAGTCCTGAGAACAGAGGGTAGTATGTAGGGGTTGACTCCTGAGAACAGAGGGTAGGATGTAGGGCTTGACTCCAGAGAACAGAGGGATGTTGTGGTTGACTCCTGAGAACAGAGGGATGTAGGAGTTGACTCCTGAGAACAGAGGGATTTAGGGGTTGACTCCTGAGAACAGAGAGATGTAAGGGTTGACTCCTGAGACCAGAGGGATGTAGGGGTTGACTCCTGAGAACAGAGGGATGTAGGGGTTGACTCCAGAGAACAGAGGGATGTAGGGGTTGACTCCTGAGAACAGAGGGGTGTAGGGGTTGACTCCTGAGAACAGAGGGTAGGGATGTAGGGGTTGACTCCTGAGAACAGAGGGATGTATGGGTTGACTCCTGAGAACAGAGGGATGTAGGGGTTGACTCCTGAGAACAGAGGATGTAGGGGTTGACTCCTGAGAACAGAGGGATGTAGGAGTTGACTCCAGAGAACAGAGGGTCGGGATGTAGGGGTTGACTCCTGAGAACAGAGGGATGTAGGGGTTGACTCCTGAGAACAGAGGGATGTAGGGGTTGACTCCTGAGAACAGAGGGTAGGGATGTAGTGGTTGACTCCTGAGAACAGAGGGATGTAGGGGTTGACTCCTGAGAACAGAGGGATGTAGGGGTTGACTCCTGAGAACAGAGGAATGTAAGGGTTGACTCCTGAGAACGGAGGGATGTAGGAGTTGACTCCTGAGAACAGAGGGATGTAGGAGTTGACTCCAGAGAACAGAGGGATGTAGGGGTTGACTCCAGAGAAGAGAGGGTAGGATGTAGGGGTTGACTCCTGAGAACAGAGGGATGTATGGGTTGACTCCTGAGAACAGAGGGATGTAGGGGTTGACTCCTGAGAACAGAGGGATGTAGGGGTTGACTCCTGAGAACAGAGGGATGTAGGAGTTGACTCCAGAGAACAGAGGGTCGGGATGTAGGGGTTGACTCCTGAGAACAGAGGGATGTAGGGGTTGACTCCTGAGAACAGAGGGATGTAGGGGTTGACTCCTGAGAACAGAGGGTAGGGATGTAGTGGTTGACTCCTGAGAACAGAGGGATGTAGGGGTTGACTCCTGAGAACAGAGGGATGTGGGGTTGACTCCTGAGAACAGAGGAATGTAAGGGTTGACTCCTGAGAACGGAGGGATGTAGGAGTTGACTCCTGAGAACAGAGGGATGTAGGAGTTGACTCCAGAGAACAGAGGATGTAGGGGTTGACTCCAGAGAAGAGAGTGTAGGATGTAGGGGTTGACTCCTGAGAACAGAGGGATGTAGGGGTTGACTCCTGAGAACAGAGGGATGTAGGGGTTGACTCCTGAGAACAGAGGAATGGGGTTGACTCCTGAGAACGGAGGGATGTAGGAATTGACTCCTGAGAACAGAGGGATGTAGGAGTTGACTCCAGAGAACAGAGGGATGTAGGGGTTGACTCCTGAGAACAGAGGGTAGGGATGTAGGAGTTGACTCCTGAGAACAGAGGGTAGGGATGTAGGAGTTGACTCCTGAGAACAGAGGGTAGGATGTAGGAGTTGACTCCTGAGAAGAGAGGGTAGGGATGTAGGGGTTGACTCCTGAGAACAGAGGGATGTAGGGGTTGACTCCTGAGAACAGAGGGATGTAGGGGTTGACTCCTGAGAACAGAGGGATGTAGGGGTTGACTCCTGAGAACAGAGGGATGTAGGGGTTGACTCCTGAGAACAGAGGGATGTAGGAGTTGACTCCAGAGAGCAGAGGGTAGGGATGTAGGGGTTGACTCCTGAGAACAGAGGGATGTAGGGGTTGACTCCTGAGAACAGAGGGATGTAGGGGTTGACTCCTGAGAACAGAGGGTAGGATGTAGGGGTTGACTCCTGAGAACAGAGGGTAGGATGTAGGGGTTGACTCCTGAGAACAGAGGGTAGGATGTAGGGCTTGACTCCAGAGAACAGAGGGATGTTGTGGTTGACTCCTGAGAACAGAGGGATGTAGGAGTTGACTCCTGAGAACAGAGGGATTTAGGGGTTGACTCCTGAGAACAGAGAGATGTAAGGGTTGACTCCTGAGACCAGAGGGATGTAGGGGTTGACTCCTGAGAACAGAGGGATGTAGGGGTTGACTCCAGAGAACAGAGGGATGTAGGGGTTGACTCCTGAGAACAGAGGGGTGTAGGGGTTGACTCCTGAGAACAGGAGGGATGTAGGGGTTGACTCCTGAGAACAGAGGATGTATGGGTTGACTCCTGAGAACAGAGGGATGTAGGGTTGACTCCTGAGAACAGAGGGATGTAGGGGGTTGACTCCTGAGAACAGAGGGATGTAGGAGTTGACTCCAGAGAACAGAGGGTCGGGATGTAGGGGTTGACTCCTGAGAACAGAGGGATGTAGGGGTTGACTCCTGAGAACAGAGGGTAGGGATGTAGTGGTTGACTCCTGAGAACAGAGGGATGTAGGGGTTGACTCCTGAGAACAGAGGGATGTAGGGGTTGACTCCTGAGAACAGAGGAATGTAAGGGTTGACTCCTGAGAACGGAGGGATGTAGGAGTTGACTCCTGAGAACAGAGGGATGTAGGAGTTGACTCCAGAGAACAGAGGGATGTAGGGGTTGACTCCAGAGAAGAGAGTGTAGGATGTAGGGTTGACTCCTGAGAACAGAGGGATGTAGGGGTTGACTCCTGAGAACAGAGGGATGTAGGGGTTGACTCCTGAGAACAGAGGAATGTAAGGGTTGACTCCTGAGAACGGAGGGATGTAGGAATTGACTCCTGAGAACAGAGGGATGTAGGAGTTGACTCCAGAGAACAGAGGGATGTAGGGGTTGACTCCTGAGAACAGAGGGTAGGGATGTAGGAGTTGACTCCTGAGAACAGAGGGTAGGGATGTAGGAGTTGACTCCTGAGAACAGAGGGTAGGATGTAGGAGTTGACTCCTGAGAACAGAGGGATGTAGGGGTTGACTCCTGAGAACAGAGGGATGTAGGGGTTGACTCCTGAGAACAGAGGGATGTAGGGGTTGACTCCTGAGAACAGAGGATGTAGGAGTTGACTCCAGAGAACAGAGGGATGTAGGGGTTGACTCCTGAGAACAGAGGATGTAGGGGTTGACTCCTGAGAACAGAGGGATGTAGGGGTTGACTCCTGAGAACAGAGGGTAGGATGTAGGGGTTGACTCCTGAGAACAGAGGGAGGATGTAGGGGTTGACTCCTGAGAACAGAGTAGGATGTAGGGTTGACTCCAGAGAACAGAGGGATGTAGGGGTTGACTCCTGAGAACAGAGGGATGTAGGAGTTGACTCCTGAGAACAGAGGGATGTAGGGGTTGACTCCTGAGAACAGAGGGTAGGATGTAGGGGTTGACTCCTGAGAACAGAGGGTAGGATGTAGGGGTTGACTCCTGAGAACAGAGGGGGATGTAGGGCTTGACTCCAGAGAACAGAGGGATGTTGTGGTTGACTCCTGAGAACAGAGGGATGTAGGAGTTGACTCCTGAGAACAGAGGGGGATTTAGGGGTTGACTCCTGAGAACAGAGGGAGATGTAAGGGTTGACTCCTGAGACCAGAGGGATGTAGGGGTTGACTCCTGAGAACAGAGGATTTAGGGGTTGACTCCAGAGAACAGAGGATGTACGGTTGACTCCTGAGAACAGAGGGGTGTGCCAGGGGTTGACTCCTTTGAACAGTGGTAGGGATTTACAGGGGTTGACTCCTGAGAACAGGGGATGTAGAAGGTTACTTTACTCCTGAGAACAGAGGGATTAGGGGTTGACTCCTGAGAACAGAGGGATGTAGGGGTTGACTCCTGAGAACAGAGGATGTAGGAGTTGACTCCATTGAGAACAGAGGGTCGGATGTGGGGTTGACTCCTGAGAACAGAGGGATGTAGGGGTTGACGTCCTTAGAACAGAGGGTAAGGGATGTAGTGGTTGACTCCAGAACAGAGGATGTAGGGGTTGACTCTGAGAACAGAGGAAGGGGTTGACTCCTGAGAACAGAGGAATTTATCCATGGGTTGACTCCTGAACAGGGATGTAGGAGTTGACTCCTGAGAACAGAGGGCTGAGGAGTTGACAGTACCTAGAGAACAGGGGATCTAGGGGTTGACTCCTGAGAACAGAGTTTTCTTGGTCAAACACCTGCAGAACAGAGGTATGTAAGGGTTGACTCCTGAGAACGGAGGATGTAGCGGAATTTTCCGTTTGAGAACAGAGGGATGTAAGGAGTTGACTCCTGAGAACAGAGGGATGTAGGGGTTGACTACCTGAGAATAGAGGTAGGGATGTAGGAGTTGACTCCTGAGAACAGAGATGGTAGGGATGTAGGAGTTTTTCCTGAGAACAGAGGGAGGATGTAGGAGTTGACTCCAGAGAACAGAGGATGTAGGGGTTGACTCCTGAGAACAGAGGGTAGGGAAAGGGGTTGACTCCTGAGAACAGAGGGTAGGGAGTGGGTGTTGCACTAAGAGAACAGGGGTTGGGGTTGACTCCTGAGAACAGAGGGTAGCTTTAATTGACCCTGAGAACAGATTTTAATGGACTTGAGGGAGTTTTAACTGAGAACAGAGCATTTAGGGTAGCGACTTGCAGAACAGAGCTAGGGAGTAGGGTTGAGCTCCTGAGAAGAGAGGGTAGGGAGTGGGGTTGACTCCAGGAACAGAGGGTAGGGATTCAGGAGTTGACTCCTGAGAGAAGAGAGGGTTTGTGGGGGTTGACTCCTGAGAACAGAGTTTAGGGATGTAGGGTTGACTCCAGAGAACAGTGGTAGGATGTAGGGGTTGACTCCTGAGAACAGGTGGATGTAGGGGTTGACTCCTGAGAACAGAGGGATGTAGGAGTTGACTCCAGAGAGCAGAGGGTAGGGATGTAGGGGTTGACTCCTAAGAACAGAGGGATGTTTGGGTGGGGTTGACTCCTGAGAACAGATGGGATGTAGGGGTTGACTCCTGAGAACAGAGGGTAGGATGCGGGGTTGAGTCCTGAGAACAGAGGGTTGAACACCAGGGGTTGACTTCTGAGAACAGAGGGTTTAATGCAGGGGCTTGACCCAGAGAACAGAGGGATGTTGTGGTTGACTCCTGAGAACAGGGGATGACAAGTGCCTGAGAACAGAGGGATTTAGGGGTTGACTCCTGAGAACAGAGAGATGTGCGGGTTGACTCCTGAGACCAGAGGATGTAGGGGTTGACCACCTGAGAACAGAGGGATGACAGGGGTTGACTCCAGAGAACAGAGGGAAAGGAGAACAGAGGGTTGTAGGGGTTGACTCCTGAGAACAGAGGGTAGGGATGTAGGGGTTGACTCCTGAGAACAGAGGATGCTCCGTTGACTCCTGAGAACAGAGAGGATGTAGGGGTTGACTCCTCGGGAGAACAGAGGGATGTAGGGGGTCTGACTCCTGAGAACAGAGGGATGTAGGAGTTGACACCTGGAACAGAGGGGGGAAGGGGTTGAGAGAACAGAGGGATGTAGGGGTTGACTCTGAGAACAGAGGATAGGGGTTGAGAGAACAGAGGGTAGGGATGTAGTGGTTGACTCCTGAGAACAGAGGGATGTAGGGGTTGCCTGAGAACAGAGGGCCCTGGGGTTGACACCTGAGAACAGAGGAATGTGAGGAGTTGACTCCTGAGAACGGAGGGATGTCAGGAGTTGACCCAAGAACGTGGGCACGCTCAGGAGTTGACTCCAGAGAACAGAGGGATGTAGGGGTTGATGGTTCCAGAGAAGAGAGGATAGGTCTAGAAGGATGAGAACAGAGGGATGAGGGTTGACTCCTGAGAACAGAGGGATGTGCCTTGACTACTGAGAACAGAGGAAAGGGTTGACTCCTGAGAAACGGAGGGATCAAGGAAGGTCATTCTGAGAACAGAGGGATGTAGGAGTTGACTGGCCAGAGAACAGAGGGATTCAAGGGGTTGGAGAGAACAGAGGGATAGGGATGTAGGAGTTGACAGGGAGGGAACAGAGGGTAGGTTTTTTTCAGAAGGGTGACTCTCGCCTCTTGAAGAAAGGGTAGGATGTATGGGGTTGACTCCTGAGAAAGAGGGTCAGGGATGTGGGGTTGACTCCTGAGGTGAGGGAGGGAGGGAGGTCACCGGAGATGACTCAAGAACAGAGGGTAGGGAGCGGGCAGTTGTCCTGGGCGGCAGGTTGACTCCTGAGAACAGAGGGTAGTCATCTGGAGGGTTGACTAATGAGAACAGAGGTAGGGAGTGGGGGTTGACTCCTGAGAACAGAGGGTAGGGAGTGGGGGTTGACTCCTGAGAACAGAGGGTAGGGAGTCGGGGTTGACTCCTGAGAAAAGGTAGGGATGTGGAGTTGACTCCTGAGAAGGAGAGGGTAGGGAGGGGGTTGACTCCTGAGAACAGAGGGTAGGGATCCTAGGAGTTGACTCCTGAGAAGAGAGGGTAGGGAGTGGGGTTGACTCCTGAGAACAGAGGGTAGGGATGTAGGAGTTGACTCCAGAGAAAGATGGGTAGGATGTAGGGGTTGACTCCTGAGAACAGAGGGTAGGGATGTAGGAGTTGACTCGCAAGAACAGAGGGTAGGGATGTAGGAGTTGACTCCTGAGAACAGAGGGATAGGGGACCTGAGAACAGAGTCAAAGGATGCAGGAGGGGGAGAACAGAGGGATGAGGGGTTGACTCTGAGTAAAGAGAGGGTTGGAGTGGGGTTTGACTCCTGAGGGAACAGATGATAGGGATGAAGAGGAGTTGACTCCTGAGAACAGAGGGAAGGAGTTGACGGCCTGAGAAGAGAGGGTAGGGCAGTGGGGTGACTCCTGAGAACAGAGGGTAGGGATGTAGGAGTTGACTCCAGAGAACAGAGGGTAGAGGAGTTGCAAGAGGTTAGTGGAAGAACAGCATCTATGTAGGGGTTGACTCCTGAGAACAGGGGGAAGGGATGAGGAGTTGAGGTCAAAAGGGTAGGAGAGGAGTTGACTCCTGAGAACAGAGTGTAGATGAGGAATGAGTCAAGAACAGAGTGGGGAGGGGTTGACTCCTGAGAACTGTGAGGGATGTGAGTTGACTCCTGAGAACAGAGCTTATCAAGGCATCAAGCTCATTGATGACTCTGAGGGAACCAGAGTGGGATAAATGATAGGATGTTGACTTGAGAACAGGGCTGATGTAACTGTGACAGCATGGAATTCAAAGGAGCGATAGACAGATGGGTAAAGGGAGAAAGAGAATGACCCTGAGAACAGAGGGATGTAGTGTTGACTCCTGAGAACAGAGTGTAGGGATGTGGGTTGACTCCTGAGAACAGAGGGTAGGGTGTTGGGGTTGACTCCAAGAAGAGAGGGATGCCAGGAGTTGACTCCTGAGAACAGAGGGTAGGGGATGGGGTTGACTCCTGAGAAGAGATCGGGAGTTCCAGGAGTTGACTACCGGAGAACTGGGATGTAGGAGTTGACTCCTGAGGACCACCAGGATTAGGAGTGACCCTGAGAAGAGTGTGGTAGGTTTGTATGGTCTGTGCAGAGAGGAGAGAACAGGGATGACAGACACATAGTTGACAGGCTAGAGAACAGACGCTAATGCAGAGGAGATTGAATGACAAGTGGACTACACGTCTCGAATGTTAAGAACAGAGGGTAGGGATGTAGCAAGAATCTAATTGACTAAAATGATTAAAATGATACAGTACTGAGTGAGGTAGGATGTAGGAGTTGACACTCCTAAACAGAGGGATTCCGTTGAGTGTGGGTTTCTACAATGCTGAGAGGGTAGGGAGCTGGGGGTTGAGCTGAGAACAGAGGGTAGGGATGTTAGAGTTGACTCAATTATCTGAGAACAGAGGGATGTAGGAGCTGACTCCTGAAGAAAATCGCTAGGGAGTACACAATTATCTTTGAGAACAGAGGGTAGGGATGTAGGAGTTGAGCTCCAGATCAAACAAATCACACCGTTGGGACTGTAATGAAAGAAATGAAAAGTTGACTACCTGTGAAGAGAGGGAAGGGATGAATGCGAAAGTTGACTCCTGACGTTGGCTGGCTGTTGGGATGTAGGAGTGTCTCCTGAGAACAGACAAAATATGTGGCTAGCTAACCTGAGAACAATTAAGATAATCACTCTAAGACTACACACTCTAAATGTACAATTATCTTGAGAACAGCAGTGACAACTATGTAGCTAGCTTGACTACACTGAGAACAGAGTCGGTCAGGGAGTGTGAGGGGTTGACTCCAGTGCTACAGAGGGATGAACGTATGCTAGCTGGCTAGAGGGTAGGAGATGGGGTTGACTACGAGAACAGAGGGATTATCACTCTAAGACTCCACACTCTAAACACACAATTATCTTTGACTACTGAAGACAGCAAAGACAGAGGGATGTGGGGGTTGACTCCTGAGAACAGAGGGTAGGGAGTGGGGGTTGACTCCTGAGAACAGAGGGTAGGGAGTGGGGGTTGACTCCTGAGAACAGAGGGATGTAGGGATTGACTCCTGAGAAGAGAGGGATGTAGGAGTTGACTCCTGAGAAGAGAGGGATGTAGGAGTTGACTCCTGAGAACAGAGGGATGTAGGAGTTGACTCCTGAGAAGAGAGGGATGTAGGAGTTGACTCCTGAGAACAGAGGGATGTAGGGGTTGACTCCTGAGAACAGAGTGTAGGGAGTGGGGGTTGACTCCTGAGAACAGAGTGTAGGGATGTAGGAGTCGACTCCTGAGAAGAGCACATTGGATAAGAACAAACTATTTAAATGAATTAAAGTCCACCAGTCCCAATTCACATACATTATTTTGAATGATTCTGGACGTGCACATGTTCTGGTTTAGTGCATCAAAGGATTGTAGTCAGTCCCCAAGCCATCCCGTTTATCAGGAGCTGCATGCAGAGTGTTGTGAGCAGCAGTTCACAGTGCATGCAACCCGTCTCCAGTAGGATCTGGTTAGAGTGTATGGTGGCTGCGCGTGTTTAAACTATGGTTATTTACAGGCTGTGGAAAGGGAAGTGGTAACACTCACACACACGCACACACACACGCACGCACGCACACACACATGCGCACACACACATGCACACACACACGCACGCATGCGCAAACAAACGCACACATGCACATGCACACACACACACACGCACACACACATGCACACACACGCACGCACACACGCACGCACAGGCACGCGCACACACACACACACGCACACACACATATGCACACACACGAGCAGCACACACACACACACACACAGATGTATACATTCAAATGCATGCGGCATTAAACCACACTGCTGTCTGGTACAGAGGAGCCCATTAAACCACACTGTTGTCTGGTACAGAGGAGCCCATTAAACCACACTGTTGTCTGGTACAGAGGAGCCCATTAAACCACACTGCTGTCTGGTACAGAGGAGCCCATTAAACCACTCTGCTGTCTGGTACAGACGAGCCCATTAAACCACTCTGCTGTCTGGTACAGAGGAGCCCATTAAACCACACTGCTGTCTGGTACAGAGGAGCCCATTAAACCACACTGTTGTCTGGTACAGAGGAGCCCATTAAACCACACTGCTGTCTGGTACAGAGGAGCCCATTAAACCACACTGCTGTCTGGTACAGAGGAGCCCATTAAACCACTCTGCTGTCTGGTACAGAGGAGCCCATTAAACCACTCTGCTGTCTGGTACAGAGGAGCCCATTAAACCACTCAGAGGGTAGTGCGTACAGCCTAGTACATCACCGGGGCCAAGCTTCCTGCCATCCAGGACCTCTATACCAGGCGGTGTCAGAGGAAGGCCCTAAAAATGTTCAAAGACTCCAGCCACCCCAGTCATAGACTGTTCTCTCTGCTAGCGCACGGCAAGCGGTACCGGAGCACCAAGTTTTCGTCCAAGAGGCTTCTAAACAGCTTCTACCTCCAAGCCACAAGACTCTAGAACAGCTAATCAAATGGCTACCCAGACTATTTGCATTAACACCCCCCCCTTTTACACTGCTGCTACTCTCTGTTTATTATCTATGCATAGTCACTTTAACTCTCCCTACATGTACATATTACCTCAATTACCTCGACTAACCGGTGCCCCCGCACATTGACTCTGTACCGGTACCCCCTGTATATAACCTCGTTATTGTTATTTTACTGCTGCTCTTTAATTATTTGTTACTTTTATTTTCTATGTTTTACTTATCTATTTTTTACTTCACTTTTTTCTTAAAACCTCTTAAACACCATTGTTGGTCAGTAAACATTTCACTGTATTGTCTACACCCGTTGTATTCGGGGCGTGTGACAAATACAATTTAATTTGAGTTGCTGTCTGAGGTAGAATCACCTGAATGATGGAAGAGGGTTTCCATCCCTGATCCCAGGGGAATAATAACAGCCCGAATTAGGACTCATCTCCCTCTCTGTCTGACTGGGTATCTGACTGGGTATCTGACTGGGTTTCTGACTGGGTTTCTGACTGGGTATCTGACTGGGTTTCTGACTGGGTTTCTGACTGGGTGTAACGGCTTTCTTGTGGAGAAGGAGAGTCGGACCAAAATGCAGCGTGATGATGATTCATGATATTTTAATGAAGGAAAAAACTATACATGAAGAAACTACAAAAAAATGAACTGTGAAAACCGAAACAGCCCTATCTGGTGCAAACACAAAGACAGGAACAATCACCCACAAAACACTCAAAGAATATGGCTGCCTAAATATGGTTCCCAATCAGAGACAACGATAAACACCTGCCTCTGATTGAGAACCACTCCAGATAGCCATAGACTTTGCTAGATAACCCCACTAAACCACACACCCAATACCTAACAAAACCCCAAGACAAAACACACCACAATAAACCCATGTCACACCCCGGCCTGACCAAATAAATAAAGACAAACACAATATACTTCGACCAGGGCGTGACACTGGGTTTCTGATTGGGTTTCTGACTGGGTATCTGACTGGGTTTCTGACTGGGTATCTGACTGGGTATCTGACTGGGTTTCTGACTGGGTATCTGACTGGGTATCTGACTGGGTATCTGACTGGGTTTCTGACAGGGTTTCTGACTGGGTTTCTGACTGGGTATCTGACTGGGTTTCTGACTGGGTTTCTGACTCGGTATCTGACTGGGTTTCTGACTGGGTATCTGACTGGGTATCTGACTGGGTATCTGACTGGGTTTCTGACTCGGTATCTGACTGGGTTTCTGACTGGGTATCTGACTGGGTATCTGACTGGGTTTCTGACTGGGTGTCTGACTGGGTATCTGACTCGGTATCTGACTGGGTATCTGACTGGGTATCTGACTGGGTTTCTGACTGGGTTTCTGACTGGGTATCTGACTGGGTATCTGCTGAGACACTGTTAGTGTTTCAAGGCTATTAAACAGCGACTTTTGTCTTTAGTCTACAGGCTGTACCTGAGGATCAGCTGAAGAGAGATGTGGTATACCTGCACATTGCCGGGTTCTACCTGCATGTTTAAATAGTGTTGATGGTGTTGCTCTGTGGTTCTGAACGCAGCTCTAGCAGACGGACCTGCTGGGTATCGGTTGAGTGACTTAGGCATCAGTGTTACCGGGGCAACGGCACAGCCTGGCTTCATTCAGTGGATAGGCCTCAAAAAGTGGGAACAACTGCACTGCCTATTCTCACACACACACACACACACACACACACACACACACACACACACACACACACACACACACACACACACACACACACACACACACACACACACACACCGATCTAACACTTTTGTAGCTTATGTAGATCTGTGTGTGTGTGTGTGTGTGTGTGTTATGAAAACTCTCAAGCAGCATTAAGAGACGATACTCTCCCTAATAGAATGCTTCCTCTCCAGAGCTGTTTAAACACTCGTAAAGCCACATGAGATAGTTAGACTGCACCTCTGCAGTCTGTCCTCAGCGGTTTGGCCCAAGCCCATTCCCTCGGGAGCTAACTCTACAGTCAATGAACACACACACACACATACTATCTGAGAGAGAGGAGGGTGGAGGGAGAGAGGAGGTGTGGAGGAAGAGGGAGAGTGAAGAGAGAGAGGAGAGAGAGAGAAACAATTGGAAAGGAAGAGAGAAAGATAGAGAGAGGAGGGGTGTGTCACGTCTACTCCCTCTCCCCCTCTCCGGCGCACGACGTCACCAGTTGTCTCATCATTACACACACACCTGCCAGCATCGTTAAGTGCACCTGCACCTCATGACACTCCCCTGAACGCATCACTTCTAGGATGACCTCCCCTGTATCTGTCTGTCCCTTCGGTTCTGTCCCCAGGCACTATTACTTGTATTTTTCATGTCCAGACGCTACTCTTGTTTTGTATTGTTCCATGTTTATTGTATTATTCAATTCATCCTCAGTACTTACTTCTCGACTCCCAGCGTCTGTGTTACAGGGTGGAGGGAGAACGAGGGAAGAGAGAAGACCATTCCCTCGGGGGCTAACTCTACAGTCAATGAACCCAAACATTTAAACTAACTAACTAACTAAACTTAAACCCTTGAATGAGTAGGCGTTCTAAAACTTTTGACCAGTAGTGTAACATGATTCTAGCTCATACCAGCCAATCAACCATTCAAGAGGATATGAACACAATCAACTGAAGTGTTACAAAATCAGTAAAGCAGATTACAGTTATGCACATATCTCTCTCTCTCTCTCTCTCTCTCCCCTCTCTCTCTCTCTCTCTCTCTCTATTCTATATATATATATATATAATTACTTAAAAATCATACAATGTGATTTTCTGGATTTTTGTTTTAGATTCCGTCTCTCACAGTTGAAGTGTACCTATGATAAAAATTACAGACCTCTACATGCTTTGTAAGTAGGAAAACCTGCAAAATCAGCAGTGTATCAATATATATATATATATATATATATACGCTCCTGTTTTTATTTAATGGCCGCCACTACGTGGGTTGTTATGGGGTCTGTTTAACACTGCAGACATGGGGTCAGGGGGTCACGCTATGAGTGTTAGGGGTTCGTTCATGTACCCTATCCATACATTAATGTAGGTCATCTGAACCTTCCCCACTAGATTGTTCATTTTCCAGTAAATGTCTTGACTGCATAGCTTTTCCATTGACACAACATACATAGCCAATGTATCATGATGACTGGTCTAGCAACACGCATCTGTGTATTTCCGGTCAGCCCTGCAACACTGCCAGGATATGAGTGAATGTGTATGTGCACATCACCAACAGTCTTACGTTCTTGGAAGGTGGTGAAGAGTATCCTGAAGTGGCTCCTTCTGCTGCCCTGGTCGGCCCACATCCTGATCACCCCCGTGGTGGACACCAGCATCACGTCGTTGGCCACCGTAGAGCAGAACTTGTTCTTCAGGTCCTCCACGGACGCACTGCCGTCGTACACCGCCACGAAGTTACGCTTACACTCGTTACTGTTCTGCATCTCATAGTCCAGGAAACGCAGGTAGATCTGGGGGTGGAGGGAGAGAGGAGGGGTGGAGGGAGAGGGAAAAGAGAGGAGAGAGAGAGAGGGTGGAGGGAGAGGGAAAAGAGAGGAGAGAGAGAGGGTGGAGGGAGAGAGGAGAGGTGGAGGGAGAGGGAAAAGAGAGGAGAGAGGGTGGAGGGAGAGGGAAAAGAGAGGAGGGTGGAGGGAGAGGGAAAAGAGAGAGAGAGAGAGAGGGTGGAGGGAGAGAGGAGAGGTGTGAGGGAGGGGAGAGAGAGTGGAGAAGAGGGAAAGAGAGAGGAGAGAGAGAGAGAGACAAATGAAGGGTTAGGAGAAAAGAGAGGAGGGTTGAGGGAGAGGAAAGAGAGGAGGGTGGAGGAAGAGGGAAAGTGAAGAGAGGAGAGAGAGAGAAGACAAATGGAAGGAAGAGGAGATAGAAGAGAGGAGGGTTGAGGGAGAGGAAAAAGAGGAGGGTGGAGGGAGAGTAAAGAGAGGAGGGTGGAGGTTGAGGGAGAGGAGGGGTGGAGGGAGAGGGAAGAGAGAGGAGGGTGGAGAGTGAGGGAAGAGATGAGGGTGGAGGGAGAGAGAAGGGGTGGAGAGTGAGGGAAGAGAGGCGGGTGGAAGGAGAGAGAGAGACTATTTGCACATCATTACAACACTAATATGATACTCGAAATGTCTTTACAATCACAAAAATGTCTAAATAATAATGTCTACAGTTCATTTTATTCTTTATTTCCCTTTTGTTTATTATCTATTTCACTTGCTTTGGAAATGTAAACATATTTTTCCCATGCTAATAAATCCCTTCAATTTAATTGAAATTCAATTGAGAGAGAGAAGGGGTGGAGGGTGAGTGAGAGAGGAGAGGTGGAGAGAGAGGGAGAGAGAAAGTGTGGAGGGAGAGAGAAAACAAATGGAAGGAAAAGAGAAAGAGCGCGAGAGAGAGAAAGACAGAGAGAAAGATTATTATATATATTATCTACCTCACTTGCTTTGGCAATGTTAACACATGTTTCCCATGCCAATAAAGATCAATGTTAACACATGTTTCCCATGCCAATAAAGTATTGAAACAGAGACAGAGATATGGAGGTTTCCCATGCCAATAAAGTTGATGGGAGAAAGCAGGAAGAGAGACAGAGATAGGAGGGGTTGAGGGAGAAAGAAGGAAGAGAGACAGAGATAGGAGGGGTTGAGGGAGAAAGAAGGAAGAGAGACAGAGATAGGAGGGGTTGAGGGAGAAAGAAGGAAGAGAGACAGAGATAGGAGGGGTTGGGGGAGAAAGAAGGAAGAGAGACAGAGATAGGAGGGGTTGGGGAGAAAGAAGGAAGAGAGACAGAGATAGGAGGGTTTGAGGGAAGAAAGAGGAAGAGAGACAGAGATAGGAGGGGTTGAGGGAGAAAGAAGGAAGAGAGAGAGATAGGAGGGGTTGAGGGGGAGAAAGAAGAGGGGTTGAGGGAGAGAAGAGAGAGATAGGAGGGTTTGAGGAAGAAAGAGGGAAGAGAGAGAGATAGGAGGGGTTGAGGGAGAAAGAAGGAAGAGAGAGAGATAGGAGGGGTTGAGGGAGAAAGAAGGAAGAGAGAGAGAGATAGGAGGGGTTGAGGGAGAAAGAAGGAAGAGAGAGAGAGATAGGAGGGTTTGAGGAAGAAAGAGGGAAGAGAGAGAGTTAGGAGGGGTTGAGGGAGAAAGAAGGAATAGAGAGAAATAGGAGGGGTTGAGGGACAAAGGAGGAAGAGAGAGAGATAGGAGGGGTTGAGGGAGAAAGAAGGAAGAGAGAGATAGGAGGGGTTGAGGGAGAAAGAAGGAAGATACAGAGATAGGAGGGGTTGAGGGAGAAAGAAGGAAGAGAGAGAGAGATAGAAGGGTTTGAGGAAGAAAGAGGGAAGAGAGAGAGATAGGAGGGGTTGAGGGAGAAAGAAGGAAGAGAGAGAGATAGGAGGGGTTGAGGGAGAAAGAAGGAAGAGAGAGAGAGATAGGAGGGGTTGAGGGAGAAAGAGGGAAGAGAGAGAGAGATAGGAGGGGTTGAGGGAGAAAGGAAGAGAGACAGAGATAGGAGGGGTTGAGGGAGAAAGAGGGAAGAGAGAGAGAGATAGGAGGGGTTGAGGGAGAAAGAAGGAAGAGAGACAGAGATAGGAGGGGGTTGAGGGAGAAAGAAGGAAGAGAGAGAGAAGCGAAGTGGATGGGAATTGACAAGGAGACAAAGCATAAAGATATAATCTAAGAGTAAGGAGGATGAGGGATAGAGATGTGAAAAGATATCGAGAAGGAGAAATGGGTAGAGGGAAAACAGCGGGCAGGGAAAAATGGAAGAGATAAATGTTGAGTCATTCCTTCTTCCTGTATTCCTTTCAGTCGTCACATCCTCAGCAGGAAGGACAACGCCTTGCAATGACAGCTGTGTCCAATCAGATCACGATAAACGTCTTCAAACAGACTGAGAGGAGCTCTTAGGTTTGCACTCTGCATTCATGTCTGTGGGTCTGCTAGATCAAACGTGTGTCTTTACTCGACAAAACTTACAGTCATCACACACAGCACTACTGAGAGACCGGAGAAGTTGTAGATGAATCATTAAACGGTTCACTCGCTAGGTTTCATACAGTAAGACACATCCAAGTCTTCTTGTCTCCCTTAAAAGGACTGACCACTGACATTTGAGCCTCATCACAGAACTAGCACTGGAAGAAAGCAGTACGCTCACTTCTTACCTTCACACATCACAGCCAGACTGTTTGAAATATTAAACAATCAAAGTTTATTGGTCGTGGACACAGATTTGCAGAATCTCCGAAACTGCCGCCCTCCTGGGCTTTTCACGCAGGACAATGTCTAGGCTGTGGCCGTAATGCCCCCTAAAAAAAGGGTGTGGCCATTGTGCCCTTGGGCTGAATATAATAATTCCCTTCAACCCGGCTGTCAATCTCTGTGCTGCGAAAGCAGCTCTCACTCATATCACTTTCTCAGATATCTAAACTCTTATTAGCCAATGCCCGTCATGTGATCGGGTTCTTCTCACAGGCATGGCAGCTCCGAAGTAGGCTACAACAGAAGACAGACACATCGGGGATGCGACGGCACGAGTCCTTATCGATTCCCCAGGCACTTATTGAAGATGTTGGACGAACTGTCCATATTTACTGTTCTTTAACCTACAAGGTGAGTAGGCCTAACAAACAGCAAAAGCACTAGTTTATGTCAATCTACTATCACACATAGTACAAACCTTGATTTCATCTATTGGTCAGTCCTTCTGTATGATTAATTAAATATTCCAAACATACTCTGGGACAGTGGTTGGACATACTCTGGGACAGTGGTTGGACATACTCTGGGACAGTGTTTGGAAATACTCTGGGACAGTGGTTGGACATACTCTGGGACAGTGGTTGGACATACTCTGGGACAGTGGTTGGACATACTCTGGACAGTGGTTGGACATACTCTGGGACAGTGGTTGGACATACTCTGGGACAGTGGTTGGACATACTCTGGGACAGTGGTTGGACATACTCTGGGACAGTGGTTGGACATACTATGGGACAGTGGTTGGACATACTCTGGGACAGTGGTTGGACATACTCTGGGACAGTGGTTGGACATACTCTGGGACAGTGGTTGGAAATACTCTGGGACAGTGGTTGGACATACTCTGGGACAGTGGTTGGAAATACTCTGGGACAGTGGTTGGACATACTCTGGGACAGTGGTTGGACATACTCTGGGACAGTGGTTGGACATACTCTGGGACAGTGGTTGGACATACTCTGGGACAGTGGTTGGACATACTCTGGGACAGTGGTTGGACATACTCTGGGACAGTGGTTGGACATACTCTGGGACAGTGGTTGGAAATACTCTGGGACAGTGGTTGGACATACTCTGGGACAGTGGTTGGAAATACTCTGGGACAGTGGTTGGACATACTCTGGGACAGTGGTTGGACATACTCTGGGACAGTGGTTGGACATACTCTGGGACAGTGGTTGGACATACTCTGGGACAGTGGTTGGACAACAGACACGTTCCTTCCTCTCTTATCTGAAGGAACAGTACATCATGTATGCCAACAGACACGTTCCTTCCTCTCCTATCTGAAGGAACAGTACATCATGTATGCCAACAGACACGTTCCTTCCTCTCCTATCTGAAGGAACAGTACATCATGTATGCCAACAGACACGTTCCTTCCTCTCCTATCTGAAGGAACAGTACATCATGTATACCAACAGACACGTTCCTTCCTCTCCTATCTGAAGGAACAGTACATCATGTATGCCAACAGACACTGATCTTCTAGCCTTTAGATATGAATAATGTTCCTGTTCATTAGGGTTGGAGTGAGCGGTCGCATCTGCACTCGGTCTGCACTCGGTCCGCAGGTAGTATTACATTTCATTACATTTCATTATAGTACAACGGTTTGATTTGTCTAATCTTAGCAATTTCTTCTTAGCTAGCTACATAGCCGTCTTTGTATCATAGATAATTGCGTAATTATCGTATTTCGTCGTCCTAACGCAGTCTACACTGCCCTGCAGCTAGCCAGCTAGCTAACGTCCACCGTTAGCTAGTCCACCGTCTACCGATTAGCAGCACAACTATTACACTCAACTGAACGACTTGATTAGTGTAGTGTTAGCTAGCTACATAGTTGTCTTTGCTGTCTTCGTATCCAAGATAATTGTGTAGTTTAGAGTGTGTAGTTTTATGTCGTCCTTAACGTAGGAGACTCTGCTAGCTAGCCAACAGCTAGCCAACGTCTACCGAACAGAACTTCTGCACTCAACAATCCGGTCGCATTTCGCTTCGCTCCACAGGTAGTATCACATTTTTCATTTCATTTCATTACAGTACAACGGCTTGATTTGTTTGATCGTAGCTAGCTACATAGCTAGCTACATAGCCGTCTTTGTATCAAAGATAATTGTGTAGTCTAAAGCGATTTCCTAGGTTAGCTAGCCAGCTATTGTCGTTCTTTTAACGCAACGTAACGTAATCAACACTGCTAGCTAGCCAGCTAGCCCCGAATAGCAGCACAGTAGAAACTATTACACTCAACGGAACGACTTGATTAGTGTAGTGTCAACAACGCAGACAATGCCAGCTAGCCTACATAGTCAACAACGCAGCCTCTGCCAGCTAGCCTACTTCAGCAGTACTGTATCATTTTAATCATTTTAGTCAATAAGATTCTTGCTACGTAAGCTTAACTTTCTGAACACTCGAGACGTGTAGTCCACTTGTCATTCCAATCTCCTTTGCATTAGCGTAGCCTCTTGTGTAGCCTGTCAACTATGTGTCTGTCTATCCCTGTTCTCTCCTCTCTGCACAGACCATACAAACGCTCCACACCGCGTGGCCGCGGCCACCCTAATCTGGTGGTCCCAGCGCGTACGACCCACGTGGAGTTCCAGGTCTCCGGTAGCCTCTGGAACTGCCGATCTGCGGCCAACAAGGCAGAGTTCATCTCAGCCTATGCCACCCTCCAGTCCCTCGACTTCTTGGCACTGACGGAAACATGGATCACCACAGACAACACTGCTACTCCTACTGCTCTCTCTTCGTCTGCCCACGTGTTCTCGCACACCCCGAGAGCTTCTGGTCAGCGGGGTGGTGGCCCCGGGATCCTCATCTCTCCCAAGTGGTCATTCTCTCTTTCTCCCCTTACCCATCTGTCTATCGCCTCCTTTGAATTCCATGCTGTCACAGTTACCAGCCCTTTCAAGCTTAACATCCTTATCATTTATCGCCCTCCAGGTTCCTCGGAGAGTTCATCAATGAGCTTGATGCCTTGATAAGCTCCTTTCCTGAGGACGGCTCACCTCTCACAGTTCTGGGCGACTTTAACCTCCCCACGTCTACCTTTGACTCATTCCTCTCTGCCTCCTTCTTTCCACTCCTCTCCTCTTTTGACCTCACCCTCTCACCTTCCCCCCTACTCACAAGGCAGGAAATACGCTCGACCTCATCTTTACTAGATGCTGTTCTTCCACTAACCTCGTTGCAACTCCCTCCAAGTCTCCGACCACTACCTTGTATCCTTTTCCCTCTCGCTCTCATCCAACACTTCCCACACTGCCCCTACTCGGATGGTATCGCGCCGTCCCAACCTTCGCTCTCTCTCCCCCGCTACTCTCTCCTCTTCCATCCTATCATCTCTTCCCTCTGCTCAAACCTTCTCCAACCTATCTCCTGATTCTGCCTCCTCAACCCTCCTCTCCTCCCTTTCTGCATCCTTTGACTCTCTATGTCCCCTATCCTCCAGGCCGGCTCGGTCCTCCCCTCCCGCTCCGTGGCTCGACGACTCATTGCGAGCTCACAGAACAGGGCTCCGGGCAGCCGAGCGGAAATGGAGGAAAACTCGCCTCCCTGCGGACCTGACATCCTTTCACTCCCTGCTCTCTACATTTTCCTCTTCTCTCTCTGCTGCTAAAGCCACTTTCTACCACTCTAAATTCCAAGCATCTGCCTCTAACCCTAGGAAGCTCTTTGCAACCTTCTCCTCCCTCCTGAATCCTCCTCCCCCCTCCTCCCTCTCTGCAGATGACTTCGTCAACCATTTTGAAAAGAAGGTCGACGACATCCGATCCTCGTTTGCTAAGTCAAACGACACCGCTGGTTCTGCTCACACTGCCCTACCCTGTGCTCTGACCTCTTTCTCCCCTCTCTCTCCAGATGAAATCTCGCGTCTTGTGACGGCCGGCCGCCCAACAACCTGCCCGCTTGACCCTATCCCCTCCTCTCTTCTCCAGACCATTTCCGGAGACCTTCTCCCTTACCTCACCTCGCTCATCAACTCATCCCTGACCGCTGGCTACGTCCCTTCCATCTTCAAGAGAGCGAGAGTTGCACCCCTTCTGAAAAAACCTACACTCGATCCCTCCGATGTCAACAACTACAGACCAGTATCCCTTCTTTCTTTTCTCTCCAAAACTCTTGAACGTGCCGTCCTTGGCCAGCTCTCCCGCTATCTCTCTCAGAATGACCTTCTTGATCCAAATCAGTCAGGTTTCAAGACTAGTCATTCAACTGAGACTGCTCTTCTCTGTATCACGGAGGCGCTCCGCACTGCTAAAGCTAACTCTCTCTCCTCTGCTCTCATCCTTCTAGACCTATCGGCTGCCTTTGATACTGTGAACCATCAGATCCTCCTCTCCACCCTCTCCGAGTTGGGCATCTCCGGCGCGGCCCACGCTTGGATTGCGTCCTACCTGACAGGTCGCTCCTACCAGGTGGCGTGGCGAGAATCCGTCTCCACACCACGTGCTCTCACCACTGGTGTCCCCAGGGCTCTGTTCTAGGCCCTCTCCTATTCTCGCTATACACCAAGTCACTTGGCTCTGTCATAACCTCACATGGTCTCTCCTATCATTGCTATGCAGACGACACACAATTAATCTTCTCCTTTCCCCTTCTGATGACCAGGTGGCGAATCGCATCTCTGCATGTCTGGCAGACATATCAGTGTGGATGACGGATCACCACCTCAAGCTGAACCTCGGCAAGACGGAGCTGCTCTTCCTCCCGGGAAGGACTGCCCGTTCCATGATCTCGCCATCACGGTTGACAACTCCATCGTGTCCTCCTCCCAGAGCGCTAAGAACCTTGGCGTGATCCTGGACAACACCCTGTCGTTCTCAACTAACATCAAGGCGGTGGCCCGTTCCTGTAGGTTCATGCTCTACAACATCCGCAGAGTACGACCCTGCCTCACACAGGAAGCGGCGCAGGTCCTAATCCAGGCACTTGTCATCTCCCGTCTGGATTACTGCAACTCGCTGTTGGCTGGGCTCCCTGCCTGTGCCATTAAACCCCTACAACTCATCCAGAACGCCGCAGCCCGTCTGGTGTTCAACCTTCCCAAGTTCTCTCACGTCACCCCGCTCCTCCGCTCCCTCCACTGGCTTCCAGTTGAAGCTCGCATCCGCTACAAGACCATGGTGCTTGCCTACGGAGCTGTGAGGGGAACGGCACCACTCATCCACCTCTGGCCTGCTCGCCTCCCTACCACTGAGGAAGTACAGTTCCCGCTCAGCCCAGTCAAAACTGTTCGCTGCTCTGGCCCCCCAATGGTGGAACAAACTCCCTCACGACGCCAGGACAGCGGAGTCAATCACCACCTTCCGGAGACACCTGAAACCCCACCTCTTTAAGGAATACCTAGGATAGGATAAAGTAATCCCTCTCACCCCCCCTCCCCCTTAAAAGATTTAGATGCACTACTGTTCCACTGGATGTCATAAGGTGAATGCACCAATTTGTAAGTCGCTCTGGATAAGAGCGTCTGCTAAATGACTTAAATGTAAATGTAAATAATGATCCTAAGTTATATTTGTCAAAACATGACTGGTGTTTAGCCTATATATACACATTACATATACAAAATGAGTGGATTTGGCTATTTCAGCAACACCCGTTGCTGACAGGTGTATAAAATTGAGCACACAGCCGTGCATTCTCCATACACAAACATTGGCAGTAGAATGTCATTACTGAAGAGTTCAGTGACTTTCAACGTGACACTGTCATAGGATGCCACCTTTCCAACAAGTTAGTTAGTGAACTTTCTGCCCTGCTAGAGCTGCCCCCAGTCTACTGTGTGTGCTGTCATTGTGAAGCCATGGCCACACAAGCTCACAGAATGGGATTGGTGAGTGCTGAAGAGCATATCGCGTAAGTTCCAAGTTCCAAACTGCCTCTGGAAGCAACGTCAGCACAAAAAATGTTCGTCAGGAGCTTCATGAAATGGGTTTCCATGGACGAGCAGCTACACACAAGCCTAAGATCACCATGCACAATGCTAAGCGTTGGCTGGAGTGGTGTAAAGCTCGCTGCCATTGGACTCTGGAACAGTGGAAACACATTCTCTGGAATGATGAATTACTCTTCCCTATATGGCAGTCCGATGGACAAATGTGGGTTTGGCAGATGCCATGAGAATGCTAGCTGCCCCAATTGATAGTGCCAACTGTAAAGTTTGGTGGAGGAGGGTTAATGGTCTGTAGCTGTTTTTCACGGTTCAGGCCCCTTAGTTCCAGTGAAGGGAAATCTTAACGCTAGAGCATACAATGGCATTCTAGACGACACTGTGCTACCAACTTCGTGGCAACAGTTTGGAGAAGGCCATTTCCCGTTTCAGCATGACAATGCCCCCAAGCACAAAGCAAGGTCCACACAGAAATGGTTTGTCGGGATCAGAACTTGCCTGGCCTGCACAGAGCCCTGAACTCAACCCCATTGAATACCTCTGGAATGAATTGGAATGCCGACTGCGAGCCAGGCCTAACCGCCAAACATCAGTGCCTGACCTCACTAATGCTCTTGTCGCTGAAGTCCCCGCAGCAATGTTCCAACATCTAGTGGAAAGCCTTCCCAGGAGAGTGGAGGCTGTTATAGCAGCAATGTTCCAACATCTAGTGGAAAGCCTTCCCAGGAGAGTGGAGGCTGTTATAGCAGCAATGTTCCAACATCTAGTGGAAAGCCTTCCCAGGAGAGTGGAGGCTGTTATAGCAGCAATGTTCCAACATCTAGTGGAAAGCCTTCCCAGGAGAGTGGAGGCTGTTATAGCAGCAATGTTCCAACATCTAGTGGAAAGCATTCCCAGGAGAGTGGAGGCTGTTATAGCAGCAATGTTCCAACATCTAGTGGAAAGCCTTCCCAGGAGAGTGGAGGCTGTTATAGCAGCAATGTTCCAACATCTAGTGGAAAGCCTTCCCATGAGAGTGGAGGCTGTTATAGCAGAAAACTGGGGACTAACTCCATATTAATGCCCAAGATGTTGGAATGAAATGTTCAACCAGCAGGTGTCCACATACTTTTGGTCATGTAGTGTATGTAACTAAAAGTCTAATTAAAGTTTGGCTACATTTTAAGGCGCCTCCCTCATATCCGCATCGTCTGAACATGACAGGCTGTAGCTAATAGCTATCACCTACACTGTCACAAGACAAGCTGTAGCCAATTGCTATCACCTACACTGTGACATGACAGGTTGTAGCCAATAGCTATCACCTACACTGTGACATGACAGGCTGTAGCCAATAGCTACCACCTACAATGTGACATAACAGGCTGTAGCCAATAGCTACCACCTACACTGTGACATGACAGGTTGTAGCCAATAGCTATCACATACACTGTGACATGGCAGGCTGTAGAGAATAGCTACCACCTACACTGTGACATGACAGGTTGTAGCCAATAGTTATCACCTACACTGTGACATGACAGGTTGTAGCCAATAGCTATCACCTACACTGTGACATAACAGGCTATAGCAAATAGCTATCAACTACACTTTGACATGTAGGCTAATTATTTATGTACATTTACAGTTGAAGTCAGAAGTTTACATACACTTAGGTTGGAGTCATTAAAATTACTTTTTCAACCACTCCACAAATGTCCTGTTAACAAACTATAGTTTTGGCAAGTCGGTTAGGACATCTACTAATTTTTCCCATACTTGTTTACAGACAGATTATTTCACTTATTATTCACTGTATCACAATTCAGAAGTTTACAGAAGTTGACTGTGCCTTTATACAGCTTGGAAAATTCCAGAAAATGATGCCATGGCTTTAGGAACTTCTGATATGCAAATTTACATAATTTGAGTCAATTGGAGATATACTTGTGGATGTATTTCAAGGCTTACCTTCAAACTCAGTGCCTCTTGATATCATGGGAAAATCAAAAGAAATCAGCCAAGACCTTGTAGACCTCCACAAGTCTGGTTCATCCTTGGGAGCAATTTACAAAAGCCTGAAGGTACCACGTTCATCTGTACAAACAATAGTACGCAAGTATAAACACCATGGGACCACGCAGCCGTCATACCGCTCAGGAAGGAGATACGTTCTGTCTCCTAGAGATGAAACTACTTTGGTGAGAAAAGTGCAAATCAATCCCAGAACAACAGCAAAGGACCTTGCGAAGATGCTGGAGGAAACAGGTTCAAAAGTATCTATATCCACAGTAAAACGAGTTCTATATCGACATAACCTGAAGGCCGCTCAGCAAGGAAGAAGCCACTGCTCCAAAACAGCCATAAAAAAAGCCAGACTACAGTTTGCAATTGCACATGGGGACAAAGATCGTACTTTTTGGAGAAATTCCCTCTGGTCTGATGAAACAAAATATAACTGTTTGGCCATAATGACCATCGTTATGTTAGGAGGAAAAACGGGGAGGCTTGCAAGCCAAAGAACACCATCCCAACCGTGATGGAACAAAAGGAACATTTATTTTGTAACTGGGAGTCTCGTGAGTGAAAACATCCGAAAATCATCAAAGGTAAACGATTAATTTGATTGCTTTTCTGATTTTCGTGACCAAGCTACTTGATGCTAGGTGTTCATAATGTTTTGTCGCGCGATCGATAAATTTATACAAACGCTTGGATTGCTTTTGCTGTAAACCATATTTTCAAAATCTGCCATGACAGGTGGATTAACAAAAGGCTAAGCTGTGTTTTGCTATATTGCACTTGTGATTTCATGAATATAAATATTTTTAGAAATATTATTTGAATGTGGCGCTATGCAATTTCAGCGGTTGTTGATGAAAATTCCCGTTAACGGGATTGCACCCATAAGAAGTTAAAGCTTGGTCGCAAATGGGTCTTCCAAATGTACAATGACCTCACGAATACTTCCAAAGTTGTAGCAAAATGGCTTAAGGACAACAAAGTCAAGGTATTGGAGTGGCCATCACAAAGCCCTGACCTCAATCCCATAGAACATTTGTGGGCAGAACTGAAGAAGCGTGTGCGAGCAAGTTAAACAATTTGAAGGCAATGCTACCAAATACTAATTGAGTGTATGTAAACTTCTGACCCACTTGGAATGTGATGAAAGAAAGAAAAGCTGAAATAAATCATTCTCTCTACTATTATTCTGACATTTCACATTCTTAAAATAAAGTGGTGATTCTAACTGACCTAAAACAGAGAATTTTTACTAAGATTAAATGTCAGAAATTGAAAAAAAAAAACGGAAAAACTGAGGTTAAATGTATTTGGCTAAGGTATATGTAAACCTCCGACTTCAACTGTACATAGACTTTTGTTTTTCTTAACAGAATAGCTACTGTTTTTCAGTTTTCAAATCAATTGGCTATGTTGGTGCAGATGGCCTTGGTTTCCTGGCAGATTGGGCACCTCTTGAAGGCCATATGGCCTTGACCCTAATATCACGAAATTTGAACTTGAAGCTTTTGACCCTCTCCACTGCGGCCTGTCCACGTGGATGGGGGCGTGCTCTCTCTGCTGTCTCCTGTAGTCCATTATCAGCGCATTTGTTTTTTGTTGACTAAGGGAGAGGTTATTTTCCTGGCATCCGTCCGCCAGGGCCCTCATCTTCTCCCTGTAGTCTGTCTCATCGTTGGTGGTAATCAGGCCACTGTCGTCAGCAAACTTGATGATTGAGTTGGAGACGTGCATGGCCACACAGTCATGGGTGAACAGGGAGTACAGGAGGGGGCTGAGCACACACCCCTGTGGGGCCCCTGTGTTGAGGATCGGCGTGGTGGGGGTGTTGTTGCCTAACTTCACAACTTGGGGTCAGAACCATCAGGAAGTCCAGGACCCAGTTGCACAGGGAGAGACTCAGACCCAGGGCCCTGAGCTTAATGATGAGCTTGGAGGGTATTATGGTGTTGAAGGCTGAGCTGTAGTCGATGAACAGCATTCTGACATAGGTATTCCTCTTGTCCAGATGGGATAGGGCAGTGTGCAGAGCGATGGCGAGTGCGTCGTCTGTGGATCTGTTGGGGGGATTATAAAAACTGCAGTGTATCTAGGGTGTCAGATAAGGTAGAGGTGAATTGATCCTTAACAAACCTCTCAAAAACCTTTAAGGTGACAGAAGTGAGTGCAACAGGGCGAGAGTAATTTAGTTCAGTTATAAGTGGGGACAACAGACCGGGATATGGAGAGATTGAATATGTCCGTAAACACTCCAGCCAGCTGGCCTGCAAATGCTCTGAGGACGCGGCTTGGGATGCATTCTGGGCCAGCGGCCTTTGCCAGGGTTTACATGCTTTAGGTCACGTCGGCCACAGAGAATGAGAGCACACAGTCCTCGTGAGTGTCGGGGGCCCACGTCGGTGGTTCGATGTTGTTTTCCTGGAAGCAGAAAGTATTTAACTCGTCCAAGTTTGAGGCGTCAGTGTCTGTCTTTCCCTTTATGATCCGTGATTGGCTGGAGACCCTGACACATACAGTGCGTCTCATGTCTGAGCGGTTGAATTGCGACGCCAGAGACGAAAAATGTCTCCACTCCACGTCGTTTTGCTTCTCTGATTGTTCCCAGTTACCTCACCATGGTTAAATGCGGTGGTTGGCGCTTTCAGTTTTGCGTGAATGCTGCCATATGTCATTGATTTTGGTTTGGATAAGTTCTAATCGTCAGACTGTGAACATCCTCTATGCACTTCCTGATGATCCTGATGAACTCACAGAGTCAGTGTATATCGTCAATACTATTCTCAGAGGGGACATTTCACAGTCCGCGAGATCAAAACAGTTTTGAAGCCGATTGGTCAGACCAACGGTGAACAGTCCTTACCATGGGTGCTCACTGTTTAAGTTTCTGCTTATAGGTGGGGAAGAGCAGAATGGAGGCATGACCTGATTTACTGAAGAGAGGGCGGGGGG
>NC_088401.1:12886495-12916495 GCF_034236695.1 Oncorhynchus nerka | reverse complement strand
CAGTAGCTCTCTCTCTCACTCTCTCTCTCTCTCTCTCTCTCTCTCTCTCTCTCTCTCTCTCTCTCTCTCTCTCTCTCTCTCTCCTCTCTCTCGATCTCTCATCTCTCTCTCTCTATCTCTCATCTCTCTCGCTCTCTCTCTCTCTCTCTCTCTCTCTCTCTCTCTCTCTCTCTCATCTCTCTCTCTCTCTCTCTCTCTCTCTCTCGATTTCTCATCTCTCTCTCTCTATCTCTCTCTCTCTCTCTCTCTTCTCTCTCTTTCTCTCTCTCTCTCTCTCTCTCTCTCTCTCTCTGTCTCAATGCAATTCAATTTAATGGCTTTATTGGCATGGGAAACATGTGATAACATTGCCAAATCAAGTGAAGTAGATAACAAACAAAGGTGAAAAAAAAATAAAGACATTTCAAATGTCATATAATGTCTCTATACAGTGTTTAAACAATGTATAGCAAGGGCATGCTCACTGAGTGCATCTCAGTCCTCTTGTGGGTAGTGTGCACATAGCCGTCTTCTCTTGAAAACCAGGTCTGTCTACGCCGTACAGTCAAAGCTTTCCTTCATGTTGGGTCAGTCACAGTGGTCAGTTATTCTTCCACTGTGTACTCTCTGTTTAGGGCCAAATATCATTCTAGTTTGCTCTGTTCTTTTGTTAATTCTTTCAAATTTTTCAAGTAATTTTTTTTTTTCTTATGATTTGGTTGGGTCTAATTGCATTGCTGTCCTGGGGCTCTGTGGGGTCTGTTTGTGTTTGTGAACAGAGCCCCAGGACCAGCTTGTTTAGGGGACTCTTCTCCAGGTTCATCTCTCTGTAGGTGATGGCTTTGTTATTGAAGTTTTGGGAATCACTTCCTTTTAGGTGGTTGTAGCTCTTTTCTGGATTTTGATAATTACCCAGCTAGCACAGTGGATCTGTGCTATCCCCGACTCCGGCTGAGAGTCGGGGCACTCAGCTGAGAGTCAGACTTCGGCCGACGTCATGTGGCCCGAGCCTGGGCCGCTTTCGGCAGTATTACTTATGTCTAGGATGCGGGGATTGACCTCGGGCCTATTCCGGTGAGAGTTATCTGGCCCAAATGTATTACTCGGGCTGTGTGCGCTCGGGCTGATTGGGGCTACTCTCCGGCAGATGATTACTCGGGTTGTGTGCGCTCGGGCTGATTGAGGCTACTCTCTGGCAGATGATTACTCGGGCTGTGTGCGCTCGGGCTGATTGAGGCTACTCTCTGGCAGATGATTACTCGGGCTGTGTGCGATCGGGCTGATTGAGGCAGATGATTACTCGGGCTCTCTGGCAGATGATTACTCGGGCTGTGTCGGGCTGATTGAGGCTACTCTCTGGCGCTCTCTGGCAGATGATTACTCGGGCTGTGTGCGCTCGGGCTGATTCAGGCTACTCTCTGGCAGATGATTACTCGGGCGGGCTGCTACTCTCTGGCAGATGTCGGGCGCTCGGGCTGATTGAGGCTACTCTCTGGCAGATGATTACTCGGGCTGTGATGCGGGCTGTGTCGGGCTGATTGAGGCTACTCTCTGGCAGATGATTACTCGGGCTGTGTGCGCTCGGGCTGATTGAGGCTACTCTCTGGCAGATGATTACTCGGGCTGTGTGCGCTCGGGCTGATTGAGGCTACTCTCTGGCAGATGATTACTCGGGCTGTGTGCGCTCGGGCTGATTGGGGCTACTCTCTGGCAGATGATTACTCGGGCTGTGTGCGCTCGGGCTGATTGAGGCTACTCTCTGGCAGATGATTACTCGGGCTGTGTGCGCTCGGGCTGATTGAGGCTACTCTCTGGCAGATGATTACTCGGGCTGATTGAGGCTACTCCCTGGCAGATGATTACTCGGGCGGGCTGGCAGATGATTACTCGGGCTGTGTGCGCTCGGGCTGATTGAGGCTACTCTCTGGCAGATGATTACTCGGGCTGTGTGCGCTCGGGCTGATTGAGGCTACTCTCTGGCAGATGATTACACGGGCTGTGTGCGCTCGGGCTGATTGAGGCTACTCTCTGGCAGATGATTACTCGGGCTGCTTTAATTAACATTTCATTATTTATTTATTTTTCCATATTTTGTTTCTGTGATCAAAAAATAAAATGAACATTTAAATTAAATTCTTTAAGAGTCCTGTTTAAGTAGTATTTTAGTATTTTGATACTTTGTGCAAATTGATAAGCATTAAAACTTTGTTCCCAAGTGGCGCAGCGGTCTAAGATACTGCATTGCAGTGCAAACTGCGTTGCGACAGATGCTGGTTTGATACACGCACACACACACACACGCACACACGCACCCCCCCACACACACACTGATACTCTTGCTGTCCGCGACCGGGAGACTCATGAGATCACGCATAATTGGCCAAGCATCGTCCGGGTTAGGGGAGGGTTTGGCTTGCCGGGATGTCCTTGTCCCATCACGCTCTGGCGACTCCTGTGGTGGGCCAGGCGCATGCACATTGTTGCGGCTGGCATCCGGGTTAAGCGTGCATTGTGTCAGGAGGCAGTGCGGCTTGGCGAGGTTGTGTTTTGGAGGACACACGGCTCTCGACCTTCACCCCTCCCGAGGCTGTATGGGAGTTGCAGTGATGGGACAAGACAATTGGATATTACGAAAAGGGGGTAAAAAATAAATAAATTACATTATAAAAAAAATAAATTGGATGGGTATAATTTGTATGTATAAAATGTACAATTGTAATATTTAAAACACTAAATCAGGTTTTATTTATTATTATTTATTTAAAATTGAATCGGGCCGCTTCTGGGGGATTCTGGTAATATGCCGGTCAAAGTCAGCTGAATTCCGGGAGATGGAAATGGCCCGATGTACTTGGACCGATTCTGGGCAGTCATTAATTTTGATTCCGGGCCGATTCAATCAGTTCCGGACACCGGAAGAGGGCTGCTTCTGGGCCGATTCAATCAGTTCCGGACACCGGAAGAGGGCTGCTTCTGGGCCGATTCAATCAGTTCCGGACACCGGAAGAGGGCTGCTTCTGGGCCGATTCAATCAGTTCCGGACACCGGAAGAGGGCTGCTTCTAGGCCGATTCAATCAGTTCCGGACACCGGAAGAGGGCTGCTTCTAGGCCGATTCAATCAGTTCCGGACACCGGAAGAGGGCTGCTTCTGGGCCGATTCCTCCATGTTAGCTGGGTAGCGGGTATCGGCCTAATTCAACTCTGCATGTATTATTTGGTGTTTTACATTGTACACAGAGGATATTTGGTGTTTGTCACATTTTGTGAATCCTTGGTTAGTGAGTGAACTCACAACCATAAAGGGCAATGGGTTCTATTACTGATTCAAGTATTTTAAGCCAGATCCTAATTGGTATGTCGAATTTCATGTTATTTTTGATGAAATCGAAGGCCCTTCTTGCCTTGTTTCTCAGATCGTTCACAGCTTTGTGGAAGTTACCTGTGACACTGATGTTTAGACCGAGGTATGTATATTTTTGTGTGTGCTCTAGGGCGACGGTGTCTAGATGGAGTTTGAATTTGTAGTCCTGGCAATTGGACCTTTTTTGGAACACCATTATTGTTGTCTTACTGAGATTTACTGTCAGGGCCCAGGTCTGTCAGGGCCCAGGTCTGTCAGGGCCCAGGTCTGTCAGGGCCCAGGTCTGTCAGGGCCCAGGTCTGTCAGGGCCCAGGTCTGACAGCACATGTGCAGAAGATCTAGGTGCTGCTGTAGTCCCTTCTTGGTTGGTGACCGAAGCACCAGATCATCAGCAAACAGGAGACATCTGACTTCAGATTCTAGTAGGGTGAGGCCAGGTGCTGCAGACTGTTCTCGTGCCCTTGCCAATTCTGTGATATATATGTTGAAGAGGGTGGGGCAGGGACAGGCCTGAATACTGCCCCTTCTGGAGGAATTCGGCACCCATATAAACCATGATAAATTTTTGTCAAAAGTTGCTAATATATGCAATTAAAAATTGTTATCGAATAGGAAACACTCTAAAGCTTATAAAACCGTTAAAATTTTGTCTCTAGCTAAAGCAGAAGTCTCAGGGCATGCATTCTCCCAAAGTCTCTCTTGTAATGGGAAAAGTTGCCATCACTTTGACGTCATTGTATACACACTTCCCAAAGAGCTATAACCATGGAAACACGTTCTATGTCTTCAGCGTGAAGCCTGCTTTCGATGAGGCCTGTAACTGTGAGAATCACGTGCTCACGAGACGTTCAGCGTGACCAAACGTCCCGGTGACGCAAAAAAAAAGTTTCACCAATGGGAGATTGGATATTTCTCTCTCTTTCTCCCAGGACAGACTGAACAACGTGTGCTAATCTGTTCGCCCTCACGATTGCTGTAGACCTTTATAACATGCTAAGGCTTAATTATAAACATAGTTTGACAAGTTTACTCGAAATATAATGTATACTTTCGACGTTTTGGTGCGCAGCCACTTGAAATTTGCATACATTTCGACCGAAAAGTGTCTAGTTTGAGAACGGAAAGACACAGACTTGCAAACTGAACGCTAACTTGGTGAGTATTAACCCTTCCACGTCTTCTGAAGCAAGAACAGCCATGGTAAGGGAATATTTAAGTCTTCATTTTGGGTTTCTGCCGACTCCATGATAGAGGAGTCAGCATGCTAAATGAGAGCGCCGACTCTCTATTATAGCCTAGTAAACGCCAAATGTAACGTTAAAAATAATTGTAACATAGCAATTGCATTTAGAAGAAGTTTATCTTGCCATACATATGTAAAACATGCATATTTAGTCAAAGTTTATGATGTGTATTCCTTGTTAGCTGACGTTATCTGCCGGAGCTATTTATTTCTCCTGACATTGCAGTAGCATTTTTTGAATGATGCATAATTGTAAACAGAGATTTATGGATATATATTGCATATTATTGAAAAAAAAATGAATGTACTGTGTAACATGTTATATTACTGTCATCTGATGAAGATTTCAAAAGGTTAGTGAAATGATTTTTCTTTTAATCCTGCGTTTGTTGATTGCATATTTTTTCCTACTTGGCTATGCTAATGAGGTATGTATGCAGTGGTGGTTGGACATAAATATGTGCTATGTTTTCGCCGTAAAACATTTTAGAAATCTGACTTGCTGGGTAGATAAATAACTTCTTTATCTTTCATTTGAGCCATTTTTCAAGCGATTCTGTGGAGGTTAAATATTTTTAGGATTATTTCTTGCGTTCTCTGCGCCACATTACAGCTCAGGGGGGGTGGGGGGTGATCCCAAAGGGGAACTAGTAGCTCTAACAGGTTGCTGCATCCCTGTCTCACCCCACGGCCCTGTGGAAAGAAATGTGTGTGGTTTTTGCCAATTTTACACACACCCTTGTTGTTTGTGGATATACATTTTATAATGTCCTATGTTTTCCCCCAACACCACTTTCTATTAATTTGTATAGCAGACCCTCATGCCAAATTGAGTTAAAATCTTTTTTGACATCAACAAATCACGAGACTTTGCCTTTGTTTTGGTTTGTTTGTTTGTCAATTTTAACTTAATATAATACATCAATAAAGTCAATTTAGCCTCAAGTAAATAATGAAACATGTTCAATTTGGTTTAAATAATGCAAAAACAGAGTGTTGGAGAAGAAAGTAAAAGTGCAATATGTGCTATGTAAGAAAGTTAACGTTTCAGTTCCTTGCTCAGAACATGAGAACATATGAAAGCTGGTGGTTCCTTTAACCTGTTGCTTCTACTCGGGACGCTTGCGTCCCAACTAGAGCTCTGGAAATGCAATGCGCTACGCTAAATGCTAATAGTATTAGTTAAAACTCAAAAGTTCATTAAAATACACATACAGGGTATCGAATTAAAGCTACACTTGTTGTGAATCCAGGCAACAAGTCAGATTTTTAAAATGCTTTTCAGCGAAAGCATGAGAAGCTATTATCTGATAGCATGCAACACTCCAAAAGACCCACAGGGGACGTAAAAAAAATAATTAGCATTTCGGCGTTACACAAACCGCACAATAAAATAGAAAACATTCATTACCTTTCACCATCTTCTTTGTTGGCACTCCTAGATGTCCCATAAACACTATTTGGGTCTTTATTTAGATTAAATCGGTCCATATAAAGCCTAGATATCGTTATATGTAGACTGTGTGATAAACGAAAAAAACATCGTTTCAAAACGTAACGTCATTTTTTAAAATTCAAAAAGTCGACGATAAACTTTCACAAAACACTTCGAAATACGTTTGTAATGCAACTTTAGGTATTAGTAAACGTTAATAAGCGATAAAATTCATCAGGAGGCGATGTAAAGATCATTAGCTGTCCGTCTGGAAAAATGTCCGGCTAGAAACTCAACGAAAATATCCGGTCCTAGACCGGATTAGATACGGTGTCCTGCATGTGTTTGACCAAGAAAAAACTCGAAGGGAAATGACAAGACTCTAGACACAGTGTGGAAGCTGTAGGTACTGCAACCTCAGTCAATTAATTGTGGTTCACCTTTATCAATGGGATCAAGTAGCGCATGGATATATTTTCCCATTTTCAGTGATCAGTTTTTCCTGTGCTTTTCGATGTAAATGCCGTTCTGGTAAAGCCACAGCAGTGATTTAACCAGTTTTTTAATTGTCTGAGTGTTTTCTATCCACACAGACTAAGCAAATGCATATACTATATTCCTGGCATGAGTAGCAGGGCGCTGAAATGTTGCGCGATTTTTAACAGAATGTTCAAAAAAGTAGAGGGTCGACTGAAGAGGTTAAGCATGAGTCTTCAATATTCCCAGTTAAGAAGTTTTAGGTTGTAGTTATTCTAGGAATTATGGGACTATTTCCCTCTATACCATTTGTATTTCATTAACCTTTGACTATTGGATGTTCTTATAGGCACTTTAGTATTGCCAGTGTAACAGTATAGCTTCCGTCCCTCTCCTCGCTCATCCCTGGGCTCGAACTAGCAACACAACGACAGCCACCATTGAAGCAGCGTTACCCATGCAGAGCAAGGGGAACAACTACTAGAAGGCTCAGAGCGAGTGACGTTTGAAACGCTATTAGTGCGCGCTAACTAGCTAGCCATTTCACTTCGGTTATACCAACCGATTAATCGGTCGACCTCTAGTGTGCACTGACTGTGCACATGTTCGTAATGATGTATCCATGTTAAGATTAGTAGGTCAATTTATTATTTCCTCCCACTCCAAACAGATGAGTTCCGTGCTATGTCTGTGTCTGTGCCTGTGTGTGTGTGTGTGTGTGTGTGTGTGGGGGGTCCCAGTGGCAGACATTTAATGAAACAGCTTCAGGTCAGCTGGTTACAGCGCAGATTTATCACTGGGCGCTGGCATCGCTTAACCCAGCACGGTCTCAAGGCCAAGCAGCCTCAAGGAGATTCACACAAGGAGCACACACACACACACTCAGAAAGACAGAGGCTGTAGGCCAATACACACACACAGGTATTTTGCACAAGGCTGGAATGCACACACTCACACCACACACAGAAAGACAGAGAGGCTGTAGGCTAATACACACACACACACACACACACACACACACACACACACACACACACACACACACACACACACACACACACACAGAGGAGAAAAAGAGGATAAGATAAGGTGTTTGAGAGGCCTGAAACACCTGAGAGAAACAGCTGACTCAGAGAAAAGAAGCTGATTTAATAAGGACCCAGCAGGGGTCCGGCCATAGGTGCTGATTGTTCCTCAATACAATGAAGAGAGACTAGAGTGGGAAGATGGGAGAAAAGGAGAAATTCATCTGCCCATCTATCCCTCAGCCATTCAATCCCATTTAAATACAAATATTGATCTTGATGATAAAATGCTTTTTGTTATACACACCATTTCCAGATACACTGCTGCTCAACAAACATGGTTACTAAGATGTTACTATGATGGGTGTTACACAGTGGAGGCTGCTGAGGGGAGGACGGCTCATAATAATGGCTGGAATTAAGCATCAAACTTATGGAAACCCCTTCACCCCTCCACCCCTTCACCCTTCACCCCTTCCAACCCTTCACCCCTCCACCCCTTCCATCCTTCACCCCTCCCCCCTTCACCCCTTCACCCCTCCCCCTTCACCCCTCCACCCCTTCCATCCTTCACCCCTCCCCCCTTCACCCCTCCCCCTTCACCCCTTCCACCCTTCACCCCTCCAGCGCCCTTTATAACAACAACCTGGAAGGAGAAGAGAGGAGAGGAGAGAAGGAGAAGGAGAGGAGAGGAGTAGAGAGGAAGAGGAGAGGGAGAGAGGAGAGGAATGGGGAGAGGGGAGGAGAGGAGAGGGAGAGGGAGAGGAGAGAGGGATGGGGAAAGGAGAGGGAGGAGGAGAGAGGAGAGGAATGGGGAGAGGGGAGGAGAGGAGAGGGGAGAAGGGAGAAGGAGAGGGGAGAAGGAGAGGAGAGGAGTAGAGAGGAAGAGGAGATGGAGAGGGACAGGAGAGGGATGGGGAGAGGAGAAGAGAGGGGAGAAGGAGAGGAGAGAAGGATGGGGAAAGGGAGAGGGAGGAGGGGAGAGAGGAGAGGAGAGGGATGGGGAGAGGGGAGGAGAGGGATGGGGAGAAGAGAAGGGAGGAGAGGAATGGGGAGAAGAGAAGGGAGAAGAGAGGAGAGGAATGGGGAGAGGGGAGGAGAGGAATGGGGAGAGGAGAAGAGAAGAGAGGGGAGAAGGAGAGGGAGAAGAGAGGAGAGGAGAAGAGAAGGGAGGAGAGGAAGGCAGTATTCTATGACACTTCCTTTCTCTCTCCTGTGAGCCAGTATCGTCTTCCTTTGAGCCATATATCGTCTTCCTGTGTTCTTGTGAGCCATATATCGTCTTCCTGTGTTCTTGTGAGCCATATATCGTCTTCTTGTGAGCCATATATCGTCTTCTTGTGAGCCAGTATCGTCTTCTTGTGAGCCAGTATCGTCTTCTTGTGTTCTTGTGAGCCATTATCGTCTTCCTGTGGCCAGTATCGTCTTCTTGTGAGCCAGTATCGTCTTCTTGTGAGCCAGTATCGTCTTCTTGTGAGCCAGTATCGTCTTCTTGTGAGCCAATATCGTCTTCTTGTGAGCCATTATCGTCTTGTTGTGAGCCAGTATCGTCTTCCTTTGAGCCAGTATCGTCTTCTTGTGAGCCAGTATCGTCTTCTTGTGAGCCAGTATCGTCTTCTTGTGAGCCATTATCGTCTTCCTTTGAGGCAGTATCGTCTTCTTGTGAGCCATATATCGTCTTCTTGTGAGTCATATATCGTCTTCCTGTGGCCAGTATCGTCTTCTTGTGAGCCAGTATCGTCTTCTTGTGAGCCATATTTCGTCTTCTTGTGAGCCAGTATCGTCTTCTTGTGAGCCATATTTCGTCTTCTTGTGAGTCATATATCGTCTTCTTGTGAGTCATATATCGTCTTCTTGTGAGCCAGTATCGTCTTCTTGTGAGCCATATATCGTCTTCCTTTGAGCCATATATCGTCTTCTTGTGAGCCATATATCGTCTTCTTGTGAGCCAGTATCGTCTTCTTGTGAGCCATATTTCGTCTTCTTGTGAGCCAGTATCGTCTTCTTGTGAGTCATATATCGTCTTCTTGTGAGTCATATATCGTCTTCTTGTGAGCCAGTATCGTCTTCTTGTGAGCCATATATCGTCTTCCTTTGAGCCATATATCGTCTTCTTGTGAGCCATATATCGTCTTCTTGTGAGCCATATTTCGTCTTCCTGTTTGAGTGAGCAGACTACAGAGCAGATACAGCCCTCCACATCTCCTTTCCTCTCTACAGCCACATGTGGTAGGGTCCCTTCTCCCTTTGTCAACTCAGGCTTAGAGCTTGTCAACTCAGGCTTCACAAGCTTACAGTGTTCATCCCCAACAACGGTGGAAAAAAAGTAAAACACAGTAAATTGGCCCAGCCATGGAAATTGTTTTCCCTTACTGCACTTGCTAACCATGCAGGCAGGCAAACACGCAATACTGATCACACACACGCACGCACGCACGCACGCACACACATACGCACACACACACACACACACAGACACGCACGCACACACACACGCACGCACGCACGCACGCACGCACACACACACACACACACACACACACATACACACACACACACACACACACACAGTAGAACTGCCTATCAGATTTCTAATGGCTTTGCAGCCTCCCAGGTATTAACGGTGATTGGATCAGTCTACGTTAAACAGGCACAAACCATGTGTTCCATATAGAATAGAACATCAGATTAGTCCATGCCCCTAATGGATCTATTACAGTCACAAGAACCCCCCCGCAAACGTATGCTGACACACACGCACACACACACGCACACACACACACACACGCACCCCCACACACACACACTGATTAATAATCTCCCTGAGATGCAGAAGTGGTTGATCAGACTAATTAACTACTGTCATTAATCACTACAGCACAGAGAGAGAGAGAGAGAGAGAGAGAGAGAGAGAGATATGTGCATAACTGTAATCTGCTTTACTGATTTTGTAACACTTCAGTTGATTGTGTTCATATCCTCTTGAATGGTTGATTGGCTGGTATGAGCTGGAACAACTGTTATTCATTCAAGGTTTTTTCTTAATTTGGACTATTTTCTACAATGTAGAATAATAGTGAAGACATCAAAACTAGGAAATAACACTTATGGAATCATGTACTAACCAAAAAAATGTTAAACAAATCAAAATATATTTTATATTCTAGATTCTTTAAATAGCCTCTCTTTGCTTTGATCACAGTGGCATCATTAAAAGTGAAGACTTATTTTATCAAATCAATTCTCTATAATTATTATTACGTGATTAAACTAATCATGTAAATGGAATTAACTAGGAAGTCGGGGCACCAAGGAAAATCTTCAGATTACAAAGTTATAATTTTCTGATTATAACTCTTCAGATATTTTAATATCTGATCAATTAGTCTTCAAATTAATTCATTATTCTTTACCTCACGTCAGTCTCATTCCAAACGTTGTAAATGGTTGGTTATCTGCACGAACACAGCCTTAACTATGAATCATCCATACACCAATTGGCTTATTTATTTATTTATTATTTACGTTTCACAGAAACGCATAAACAAACAGTAGGTATTAGTTACTAACAAGGATAGGGAAGATTCCCTAGTGGGTGAATCCGATATGACGGCTTGGTGGACAAAAGGAAGTGTGGAATGAGAGAGCGGGAAAGACAACAGAGATCACAGGATATCGACATCACCTGCTGGAGGAAACAGGTACAAACGTATCTATATCCACAGTAAAACAAGTCATATATCAACATCACCCGAAAGGTCACTCAGCAAGGAAGAAGCCACTGCTCCAAACCCGCCAGAAAAAAAGCCAGACTATGGTTTGCAACTGCACATGGGGACAAAGATCGTACTTTTTGGAGAAATGCCCTCTGGTCTGATGAAACAAAATAGAACTGTTTGGCCATAATGACCATCGTTATGTTAGGAGGAAAAACGGGGAGGCTTGCAAGCCAAAGAACACCATCCCAACCGTGAAGCATGGGGGTGGCAGCATCATGTTGTGGGAGTGCTTTGCTGCAGGAGGGACTGGTGCACTTCATAAAATAGATGGCTTCATGAGGTAGGAAAATGATGTGGATATATTGAAGCAACATCTCAAGACATCAGTCAGTAAGTTAAAGCTTGGTCTCAAATGGGTCTTCCAAATGGACAATGACCACAAGCATATTTCCAAAGTTGTGGCAAAATGGCTTAAGGACAACAAAGTCAAGGTATTGGAGTGGCCATCACAAAGCCCTGACCTCAATCCTAAAGAAAATTTGTGGGCAGAACTGAAAAAGCGTGTGCGCGCAAGGAGGCCTACAAACCTGACTCAAAACACCAGCTCTGTCAGGAGGAATGCGCCAAAATTCACCCAACTTATTATGGGAAGCTTGTGGAAGGTAACCCTAAATGTTTGACCCAAGTTAAACAATTTAAAGGCAATGCTACCAAATACTAATTGAGTGGATGTAAACTTCTAACCTACTGGGAATGTGATGAATGAAATAAAAGCTGAAATAAATAATTCTCTCTACTATTAATCTGACATTTCACATTCTTAAAATAAAGTGGTGATCCTAACTGACCTAAGACAGTGAATTTTTACTAGGATTAAATGTCAGGAATTGTGAAAAACTGAGTTAAAATGTATTTGGCTAAAGTGTATGTAAACTTCCGACTTCAACTGTATGTTCCTTCATCGTTAATCAAGATGTTAACTATCCCTCCTTCTCTCCTCCTCTCCTTCTCCCTCTCTCCTCCTCCTCTCCTCCTTCTCCCTCTCTCCTCCTCCTCTCCTCCTTCTCCCTCTCTCCTCCTCCTCTCCTCCATCACCCGCTCTCATCCTCCTCCCTCTCGCTTTCTCCTCCCTCTCGCTTTCTCCTCCCTCTCTCCTCCTCCTCCTCTCCCTCTCTCCTCCTCCTCCTCTCCCTCTCTCCTCCTCTTCCTCCCTCTCTCTCTCCTCCTCCTCTCCTCCTTCTCCCTCTCTCCTCCTCCTCTCCTCCTTCACCCGCTCTCCTCCTCCTCCCTCTCGCTTTCTCCTCCCTCTCGCTTTCTCCTCCCTCTCTCCTCTTCCTCCTCTCCCTCTCTCCTCCTCTTCCTCCTCTCTCTCTCCTCCTCCTCTCCTCCTCCCTCTCCTCCTTCTCCCTCTCCTCCTTCACCCGCTCTCCTCCTCCTCCCTCTCGCGTTCTCCTCCCTCTCGCTTTCTCCTCCCTCTCTCCTCCTCCTCTCCCTCTCTCCTCCTCTTCCTCCTCTCTCTCTCCTCCTTCTCCCTCTCTCCTCCTCCTCTCCTCCTTCACCCGCTCTCCTCCTCCTCCCTCTCGCTTTCTCCTCCCTCTCGCTTTCTCCTCCCTCTCTCCTCCTCCTCCTCTCCCTCTCTCCTCTTCTTCCTCCTTCTCTCTCTCTCCTCCTCTTCCTCCTCCTCCTCCTTCTCCCTCTCTCCTCCTCCTCCTCCCTCTCTCCTCCTTCTCCTGTCCCATCATATTCACCTTAGGGGACAGTGTCAGGGCCCCATGCAGTAGCCATATGTGTTTCAGAATATGGTCAATACTATATAACACGATGTCCTTATTCATCCTGACCCTTTCACAGTCCTTCAACCTCTCCTCTCCCTCCCTTCATTAGGCTCCATCCTCGCTCCCTCTAGGCCTCATCCTTCCCTGTGTGTGTGTTTTGCGCGTGTGCGTGCGAGTGTGTGTGTGTATGTGTGTGTGTATGAGAGACGAAGGATGATTCTATTCTCCTAATAAACACAAACCACGAGGTCATTTGAGAGGCTGATTGAATTCTTGAGATTCTTGTCTGAATTATAAAACTCAGATATCAGTTCCATCTTTCACCCCTGTTACATCTCTGTGGAGAATCACTGAGGGAATAACACAGTTAAAGACATTGACATGTACAATTCAATTTCACTCTGGGATGCACACAAACAGTAGTATTCGCTGAATTTGAATATAAACTGTAAGAACAGCTGTATGTATGAATATGGGCACACAATCCTTTATCAGTGCTTGATTAGGACGATAATGCTTACATAACCTCACAGTTGGCTCAAAAGCAAAACAGAACCCCTCCTCCTTTCCCTTTCAGAGTTCGTCTGAAATGAGGGGCCTGAAGGGAGGAGTCTGAAGGGAGGAGTCTGAAGGGAGGAGTCTGAAGGGAGGGGTCTGAAGGGAGGAGTCTGAAGGGAGGAGTCTGAAGGGAGGAGTCTGAAATGAGGGGTCTGAAGGGAGGAGTCTGAAGGGAGGGTTCTGAAGGGAGGGGCCTGAAGGGAGGGGTCTGAAGGGAGGAGTCTGAAGGGAGGGATCTGAAGGGAGGAGTCTGAAATGAGGGATCTGAAGGGAGGAGTCTGAAGTGAGGAGTTTGAAGGGAGGAGTCTGAAGGGAGGGGTCTGAAGGGAGGAGTCTGAAGTGAGGAGTTTGAAGGGAGGGGTCTAAAGGGAGGAGTCTGAAGGGAGGAGTCTGAAGCGAGGGGTCTGAAAGGAGGAGTCTGAAGGGAGGAGTCTGAAAGGAGGAGTCTGAAGTGAGGAGTTTGAAGGGAGGGGTCTAAAGGGAGGAGTCTGAAGGGAGGGGTCTAAAGGGAGGAGTCTGAAGGGAGGAGTCTGAAGTGAGGAGTTTGAAGGGAGGGGTCTAAAGGGAGGAGTCTAAAGGGAGGGGACTGAAGGGAGGAGTCTAAAGGGAGGGGACTGAAGGAGGAGTCTCAGCCTTACCTCTCCTCCTCTCTATCTACTGTACAGGCCACTACCCTGTTCTCAGCCTCTCTCTCTCAGCTGAGCAGATCATTCTTGATGAGATTAACATATTTACATGGCTGAGCAGATCATTCCTGATGAGATTATCTAACATTGTAACAGGCAGCAAACTGTCAATTCTCTGCTCAGAACAGCAGATGTTTCATGTCAACATAAATCAATGGCTTTGCATCAATAATAGATCCAATCATCGTGGTACTGCTAGAGTCCAGTCAGGTGAGCCTTTAAACTGATTTCTCTGTAAGATTATCAATGTAAGTGTACAGGTGCAGCTAAAGTGCTTTAATGAACGCTTTAGGGAATGCTACAAACACCATCTGTCAAAATCACAATCCACCTCAAAAAACACAATTACACGCTACTCTGAAACATTTCCGATGGGAGCACTTCAGTACATTTCAGGGGCTTGACGGAAAAAAATGAAAGACCGGAAAATATACACATAGTATAGATCAGGGGATTTAAATCCTGACCCTACGAGGTCCAGAGCCTGCACGCTTTCTGTTCTACCTGATAAGTAATTGCAGCCACCTGGTGTCCCAGTTCTAAAATCAGTCCCTGATTAGAGGAGAACAATTCAACCAAAACAGTGGAACTGTCTTTTTGCAGTCCAGAGTTCAGTTTGAGGAGAATACACCGTCCAACAAAATGCTTACTTGTGGGTTCCTAGGCTCAGTAGAATAGAAAGTGTTTTAGCATCAGTATAATACAGGATGACACAACAGAGAAGGAGGGATTTGGGGGCAAGTGTTTCAATTCTACAGTATTAGCAATAGTAAAGAGTCTGGTAGCAACAGGTGTGGTGTGTGTGTGTGTAGCATGAATGTATATATATATATATATATGTGTGTGTGTACAGTGCATTCAGAAAGTATTCAGACCCCCTTGACTTTGTCCACATTTTGTTTCATTATAGCCTCATTCTAAAATCGATTAAATAGTCCCCCCCCCCTCATCAATCTACACACAATACTGACATTTTTGCAAGTGTGATTATGTCACTGAGGACAAGTGGGCAGAGGCAGTTGCAGCCCGGGTTCTCTGGTGTCTGGAGGAGTAAGGATGTATAGTAGTGGCACAGTGTTATGATGGGGCTGCCGTCAGGGTCTCTGGTGTCTGGAGGAGTATGGATGTATAGTAGTGGCACAGTGTTATGATGGGGCTGCCGTCAGGGTCTCTGGTGTCTGGAGGAGTATGGATGTATAGTAGTGGCACAGTGTTATGATGGGGCTGCCGTCAGGGTCTCTGGTGTCTGGAGGAGTATGGATGAATAGTAGTGGCACAGTGTTATGATGGGGCTGCCGTCAGGGTCTCTGGTGTCTGGAGGAGTATGGATTTATAGTAGTGGCACAGTGTTATGATGGGGCTGCCGTCAGGGTCTCTGGTGTCTGGAGGAGTATGGATGTATAGTAGTGGCACAGTGTTATGATGGGGCTGCCGTCAGGGTCTCTGGTGTCTGGAGGAGTATGGATGCACTGCTATAGTAGTGGCACAGTGTTATGATGGGGCTGCAGCCCGGGTTCTCTGGTGTCTGGAGGAGTATGGATGTATAGTAGTGGCACAGTGTTATGATGGGGCTGCCGTCAGGGTTCTCTGGTGTCTGGAGGAGTATGGATGTATAGTAGTGGCACAGTGTTATGATGGGGCTGCAGCCCGGGTTCTCTGGTGTCTGGAGGAGTATGGATGTATAGTAGTGGCACAGTGTTATGATGGGGCTGCCGTCAGGGTCTCTGGTGTCTGGAGGAGTATGGATGTATAGTAGTGGCACAGTGTTATGATGGGGCTGCCGTCAGGGTCTCTGGTGTCTGGAGGAGTATGGATGTATAGTAGTGGCACAGTGTTATGATGGGCCTGCAGCCCGGGTTCTCTGGTGTCTGGAGGAGTATGGATGCACTGCTATAGTAGTGGCACAGTGTTATGATGGGGCTGCCGTCAGGGTCTCTGGTGTCTGGAGGAGTATGGATGTATAGTAGTGGCACAGTGTTATGATGGGGCTGCCGTCAGGGTCTCTGGTGTTTGGAGGAGTATGGAGGCATAGTAGTGGCACAGTGTTATGATGGGGCTGCCGTCAGGGTCTCTGGTGTCTGGAGGAGTATGGATGTATAGTAGTGGCACAGTGTTATGATGGGGCTGCCGTCAGGGTCTCTGGTGTCTGGAGGAGTATGGATGTATAGTAGTGGCACAGTGTTATGATGGGGCTGCCGTCAGGGTCTCTGGTGTCTGGAGGAGTATGGAGGCACTGCTATAGTAGTGGCACAGTGTTATGATGGGGCTGCAGCCCGGGTTCTCTGGTGTCTGGAGGAGTATGGAGGCACTGCTATAGTAGTGGCACAGTGTTATGATGGGGCTGCAGCCCGGGTTCTCTGGTGTTTGGAGGAGTATGGATGTATAGTAGTGGCACAGTGTTATGATGGGGCTGCCGTCAGGGTCTCTGGTGTCTGGAGGAGTATGGATGAATAGTAGTGGCACAGTGTTATGATGGGGCTGCAGCCCGGGTTCTCTGGTGTCTGGAGGAGTATGGATGTATAGTAGTGGCACAGTGTTATGATGGGGCTGCAGCCCGGGTTCTCTGGTGTTTGGAGGAGTATGGATGTATAGTAGTGGCACAGTGTTATGATGGGGCTGCAGCCCGGGTTCTCTGGTGTCTGGAGGAGTATGGATGTATAGTAGTGGCACAGTGTTATGATGGGGCTGCAGCCCGGGTTCTCTGGTGTCTGGAGGAGTATGGATGTATAGTAGTGGCACAGTGTTATGATGGGGCTGCAGCCAGGTTCTCTGGTGTCTGGAGGAGTATGGATGTATAGTAGTGGCACAGTGTTATGATGGGGCTGCCGTCAGGGTCTCTGGTGTCTGGAGGAGTATGGATGAATAGTAGTGGCACAGTGTTATGATGGGGCTGCAGCCCGGGTTCTCTGGTGTCTGGAGGAGTATGGATGTATAGTAGTGGCACAGTGTTATGATGGGGCTGCAGCCCGGGTTCTCTGGTGTTTGGAGGAGTATGGATGTATAGTAGTGGCACAGTGTTATGATGGGGCTGCAGCCCGGGTTCTCTGGTGTCTGGAGGAGTATGGATGTATAGTAGTGGCACAGTGTTATGATGGGGCTGCAGCCCGGGTTCTCTGGTGTCTGGAGGAGTATGGATGTATAGTAGTGGCACAGTGTTATGATGGGGCTGCAGCCAGGTTCTCTGGTGTCTGGAGGAGTATGGATGTATAGTAGTGGCACAGTGTTATGATGGGGCTGCCGTCAGGGTCTCTGGTGTCTGGAGGAGTATGGATGTATAGTAGTGGCACAGTGTTATGATGGGGCTGTCGTCACAGACTCTGGTCTAAAGGGATTACAAGCCAAGGTCAAAGAAACCATCCGGCAGGTTCTGTTCATTTAGTGCAATGCGCAGACTCTCAATCCAGGGATGTCACAAGGTGCTGCAAAATCTTAATGGCCTAGTGGCCTTTATCACAAGATCAGTCAAACGCACAAAACTACTGTGGAACTTGTCCTCACGTTTGGTTTGCACTGTGTATGATAAGAGGGAGTAACTCCTAGAGCTCTTTGAATACATAGTGGACCATCATGATGACTTTGATGAAGACAGTTCTGAGTGCAGATGGATACACCTGATGACTTTTGCTTCCTGCTATTCACGTACAACTCAATTTTAGTGTACTCCGATGTGCTGTGTGGGATTTAGCAGAACAGCGAGATTGACATGCAGTTCTGCCTGTCCAGGAACGACGACTTCTGCAGCAGCACGGAGAAGGAGAAATATACATTTGATTCTATAAACGAGGACACTGTGCGTGAGACCGGGGTTCCGAGAGGGCAAAGGGCATGAAGATGTTCGCGTGCGGTACCAACAGCCACAGAGTGGGATCATATACAACCTTCTCACTCAGCTAAGGAACAGGTTCAAGGACCAAAAAAATGCTCATGTTCCTTGCCCTCTTTGACCCACAACAGGTCCCCAGATATAATGGATATCTATATCCATTGAGATCAAAGCCAAGGCTGAGAGTTGGGCCTGCTCGGTGGTGTTCCTGGAGTAAGTCTTGATCCATTGAGATCAAAGCCAAGGCTGAGAGTTGGGCCTGCTGGGCCTGAATCCTCCCCCATAATATAGGGAATCCTTCCCCATAATATAGGGAATCCTTCCCCATAATATAGGGAATCCTCCCCCATAATATAGGGAATCCTTCCCCATAATATAGGGAATCTTTCCCCAAAATATAGGGAATCCTTCCCCAAAATATAGGGAATCCTCCCCCATAATATAGGGAATCCTCCCCCATAATATAGGGAATCCTCCCCCATAATATAGGGAATCCTCCCCCATAATATAGGGAATCCTTCCCCAAAATATTGGGAATCCTCCCCCATAATATAGGGAATCCTTCCCCATAATATAGGGAATCCTTCCCCAAAATATAGGGAATCCTTCCCCAAAATATAGGGAATCCTTCCCCATAATATAGGGAATCCTTCCCCAAAATATAGGGAATCCTTCCCCATAATATAGGGAATCCTTCCCCATAATATAGGGAATCCTTCCCCAAAATATAGGGAATCCTTCCCCATAATATAGGGAATCCTTCTCCAAAATATAGGGAATCCTTCCCCATAATATAGGGAATCTTTCCCCAAAATATAGGGAATCCTTCCCCAAAATATAGGGAATCCTCCCCCATAATATAGGGAATCCTCCCCCATAATATAGGGAATCTTCCCCCATAATATAGGGAATCCTCCCCCATAATATAGGGAATCCTTCCCCAAAATATTAGGAATCCTCCCCCATAATATAGGGAATCCTTCCCCATAATATAGGGAATCCTTCCCCATAATATAGGGAATCCTCCCCCATAATATAGGGAATCCTTCCCCATAATATAGGGAATCCTTCCCCATAATATAGGGAATCTTTCCCCAAAATATAGGGAATCCTTCCCCAAAATATAGGGAATCCTCCCCCATAATATAGGGAATCCTCCCCCATAATATAGGGAATCCTCCCCCATAATATAGGGAATCCTCCCCCATAATATAGGGAATCCTTCCCCAAAATATTGGGAATCCTCCCCCATAATATAGGGAATCCTTCCCCATAATATAGGGAATCCTTCCCCAAAATATAGGGAATCCTTCCCCAAAAAATAGGGAATCCTTCCCCATAATATAGGGAATCCTTCCCCAAAATATAGGGAATCCTTCCCCATAATATAGGGAATCCTTCCCCAAAATATAGGGAATCCTTCCCCATAATATAGGGAATCCTTCCCCAAAATATAGGGAATCCTCCCCCATAATATAGGGAATCCTTCCCAAAGCTATGGGACCAACTTTGATATGCCGCGGCTCAAAACTGTAATCACAGTGATGTACTCCAAGTCTGACTTTGAGGGTAGGGGCCCGGCTGACCTGAGAGTATGTACCAAATGTATCTGCCTTCCTGTCTAGTTTTGACCGTTCCCGTATCCACTGCCTCAAACGTAAGAACATTCTCTGCCTTCTCCAGGAACACCACCGAGCAGGCCCAACTCTCAGCCTTGGCTTTGATCTCAATGGATCAAGACTTACTCCAGGAACACCACCGAGCAGGCCCAACTCTCAGCCTTGGCTTTGATCTCAATGGATCAAGACTTACTCCAGGAACACCACCGAGCAGGCCCAACTCTCAGCCTTGGCTTTGATCTCAATGGATCAAGACTTACTCCAGGAACACCACCGAGCAGGCCCAACTCTCAGCCTTGGCATTGTCCATTTCATACAGAAGGACTGGGGGATGGACTTTGTTTTCACATGATCACTATCTGGTGAGTGGCACATTTTTTTGTTATTGCAGTTCACTTCCTGTTGCTGTCGCTTTGATATAATGCAATAGAAACATTGAACTATATATCATTGGTTATTTTGTGTGCTGAATGTGATAAAATATGTTTGCAATGGAAAGTAATAGCTGGCTGTTCATTTTGTGTGGGAAATGCTAAATGGTTGTGTTTTTGTATTAGGTTCTACTGGCTTGTTATCTGAATGGGCTGCTTATTCTTTAAAGTAATTTGATGTTGTGTGTGACTGTTTTCTATCCAGCACGGTCCTGAAATAGCTGAGGCAGCGCGCCTGTTTTATTTGCTCTGACTCACATTAACTGTCCGTGGTCCTGAATCAATAGTCAGATCTATGTGTAGATGAATTTATTCAGCCACTGTGAGTGTGACTGTTGTCTTTTGGACCTGTTTGTGAAACGATGTATGGCTTTTCTGTCTTATATGTCATGGTGTCGTACGAATGCGCTTAAAAACAATGATTATATATGTTTTCACATCGCTGCAACTCCCGTACGGATTCGGGAGAGGCGAAGGTCGAGAGCCATGCATTCTCCGAAACACAACCCTGCCAAGCCGCACTGCTTCTTGACACACTGCTTGCTTAACCTGGAAGTCAGCCGCACCAATGTGTCGGAGGAAACCCTGTACAACTGACGACCGTGTCAGCGTGCATTGCGCCCGGCCCTCCACAGGAATCTCTAGAGCGCGATGGGACAAGGACATCGTCCCCTAACCCGGACGATGCTGGGCCAATTGTGCGTTGCCTCATGGGTTTCCCGGTCGCGGCTGGCTGCAACACAGCCCGGGATCAAACCAGGATCTGTAGTGACGCCTCAAGCATTGCAGTGCCTTAGACCGCTGCGCCACTCAAGAGGTCCATTATGAATGCAATTCTAACGGGTTATAGAGGAGCCTGAACAACGTAATTATCAAGCATTAGTTGTAATATGGCTTTTTTTCTGACTTGGTTCCCCCATTATTTACACACACCACCACTGCTGTGTCACTGTTGTCTCCATGAACTGCACCCCAATCTCCATGAACTGCACCCCAATCTCCATGAACTGCACCCCAATCTCCATGAACTGCACCCCAATCTCCATGAACTGCACCCCAATCTCTATGAACTGCACCCCAATCTATATGAACTGCACCCCAATCTCCATTAACTGCACCCTAATCTCTATGAACTGCACCCCAATCTCTATGAACTGCACCCCAATCTCCATGAACTGCACCCCAATCTCTATGAACTGCACCCCAATCTCTATGAACTGCACCCCAATATCTATGAACTGCACCCCAATCTCTATGAACTGCACCCTAATCTCTATGAACTGCACCCCAATCTCTATGAACTGCACCCCAATCTCCATGAACTGCACCCCAATCTCTATGAACTGCACCCCAATCTCCATGAACTGCACCCCAATCTCTATGAACTGCACCCCAATCTCTATGAACTGCACCCCAATCTCCATGAACTGCACCCCAATCTCCATGAACTGCACCCCAATCTCCATGAACTGCACCCCAATCTCCATGATAAAGTAATATAGCCTGTGTAATCTTGCCATATGTGTTGTAAGTCTGAGTTGTTGAACATCGATTCAATTTGTTCAATTTGTATTGTCTTTTTGCATCCTTAATGGATTTGCTTACCTTGTACACGTCTCGGGCCACCGAGTCGTCAGGGTTCATTCTGCTCACATGAAATGCTACAGTACGGACTCTCAGCATGGTACGGATTTCTCCTTTCATCCAGGGTTTTTGGTTGGGGTATATCCAGATTGTTATTGTGGGTACAACATTATGCACAAATGTCCTAATGAAGCAAGTGACTGACAATGTATATTTCTCAATGTTGATGGATGAGTCCTGGGTGGATGAATCTTTGAACATCAGTAATCTCAAAACAATCATGCAGCATTGAGTCTACCTCCTCTGTCCAGCGCTTCACTATTCTCTGTGTTGGTGGCTCCCTCTTGAGTTGCTGCTTGTAGGCGAGGAATAGGAACAGAGAGATGTGATCTGACTTTCTTCTATGTTTAATTTATTGAATCTCTCCCTCATATTTTTTCCCCCTGTGTTTACCTCAGTTTACCTGGCCAAAAAGGTATCTCCAGTACAATAAGACATTCAGGACAAAAATATGAAAGTTTTCAAAATCTAATTCCCTCTAATCTGTGTTTTTTATTCCCTTACCTCTGTCAAAATAGTTTGACAGTGAAAACATCTGACAACAGGATTGGGGGATAACACGGTTCTCTCAATGTAACAGCTTGATACACCTCATGTATCTCTCTACAGAGATACAAAAAAGCTGTGTGACATTCAATGTTCACCCAATGTGCATTCAATGTTCACCCAATGTGCATTCAATGTTCACCCAATGTGCATTCAATGTTCACCCAATGTGCATTCAATGTTCACCCAATGTGCATTCAATGTTCACCCAATGTGCATTCAATGTTCACCCAATGTGCATTCAATGCTCAGACAATGTCCACTCGGTGATCACTCAATGTGCGTTCAATATTCACTGGTTCGCTGATGGCCACAGCTTTCTAATATTCTGGTTACCAACAGATATTATGACATCGTTTAGAAGATGTCCGCCCACTTAGGGGAAATGACTGTGGTATCATGGGAGATTTAAATGACAGAGATAACTCCCACAAGGTCTCTGGCTGTCACTCAACCAGCTGCTAGCCTGTTAGCATGCTAGTCTGTTAGCCTGCTAGTCTGTTAGCCTACTAGTCTGTTAGTCTGCTAGTCTGTTAGCCTGCCAGTCTGTTAGCCTGCCTGTCTGTTAGCCTACTAGTCTGTTAGCCTACTAGTGTGTTAGTCTGCTAGTCTGTTAGCCTGCCAGTCTGTTAGCCTGCCTGTCTGTTAGCCTACTAGTCTGTTAGCCTGCTAGTCTGTTAGCTTGCCAGTCTGTTAGCTTGCCTGTCTGTTAGCCTTCTAGCCTGTTAGCCTTTTAGGATGGTCCCATCTGTATATGTTGTAGCCAACTCCTCAGTATTGTAATGCATGACATATGTAAATTACATACATGACAACAAAAACAGTTGAAGTCGGAAGATTACATACACCTTAGCCAAATACATTTCAACTCAGTTTTTCACAAATCCTGACATTTAATCCTAGTAAAGATTCCCTGTTTTAGGTCAGTTAGGATCACCACTTTATTTGAAGAATGTGAAATGTCAGAATAATAGCATAGATTATTATTTCTTTCATCACATTCCCAGTGGGTCAAAAGTTTACATTCACTCAATTTGTATTTGGTAACATTGCCTTTAAATTGTTTAACTTGGGTCAAACGTTTCAGGTAGCCTTCCACAACCTTCCCACAATAAATTGGGTGAATTTTGGCACATTCCTCCTGACAGAGCTGGTGTAACTGAGTCAGGTTTGAAGGCCTCCTTGATCACACACACTTTTTCAGTCCTGCCCACAAAATTGTCTGTAGGATTGAGGTAAGGGCTTTGTGATGGCCACTCCAATACATTAACTTGTTGTCCTTAAGCAATCTTGTCACAACTTTGGAAGTATGCTTGGGGTCATTGTCCATTTGGAAGACCCATTAGCGACCAAGCTTTAACTTCCTGACTGATGTCTTGAGATGTTGCTTCAATATATCCACATGATTTTCCTACCTTATGATACCATCCATTTTGTGAAGTGCACCAGTCCCTCCTGCAGCAAAGCACCCCCACAACATGATGCTGCCACCCCCAAGCTTCACGGTTGGGATAGTGTTCTTCGGCTTGCAAGCCTCTCCCTTTTTCCTCCAAACATAATGATGGTCATTGTGGCCAAACAGTTCTATTTTTGTTTCATCCAAAAAGTACGATATTTTTCCCCATGTGCAGTCTGACTTTTTTTATGTTGGTTTTGGAGCTGTGGCTTCTTCCTTGCTGAGCTGTCTTTCAGGTTATGTCGATATAGGACTCGTTTTACTGTGAATATAGATACTTTTGTACCTGTTTCCTCCAGCATCTTCACAAGGTCCTTTGCTGTTTTTCTGGGATTGATTTGCACTTCTCGCACCAAAGTACATTCATCTCTAGGAGACAGAATGTGTCTCCTTCCTGAGTGGTATGACAGCTGTGTGGTCCCAAGGTGTTTATACTTGGGTACTATTGTTTGTACAGATGAACGTGGTGCCTTCAGGCGTTTGGAAATTGCTCCCAAGGATGAACCAGACTTGTGGAGGTCTACAATTATTTTTCTGAGGTCTTGGCTGATTTCTTTAGATTTTCCCATGATGTCAAGCAAAGAGGCACTGAGTTTGATGGTATGCCTTGAAATAAATCCACAGGTACACCGCCAATTGACTCAAATTACGTCAATTATAAGCTTCTAAAGCCATAACATAATTTTCTGTAATTTTCCAAGCTGTTTAAAGGCACGGTCGACTTTACTGTATGTAAACTTCTGACCACTGGAATTGAGACACAGTGAATTATAAGTGAAATAATCTGTCTGCAAACAATTGTTGGAAAAATAACTTGCGTCATGCACAAAGTAAATGTCCTAACCGACTTGCCAAAACTATAGTTTGTTAAAACTACCCATCCTGGATCCGGGAGAATTGTCAGCAACTACACTAATTAGCATAGCGCAACGGTCAAAAAATATTACTCGAAAATATTCATATTCATGAAATCAGAAGTGAAATATAGTGAAACACAGCTTAGCCTTTTGTTAATCACCCTGTTATCTCAGATTTTGAAATTATGCTTTACAGCTAAAGCAAGACAAGCGTTTGTGTAAGTTTATCGATAGCCTAGCATAGCATTATGTTCAGCTAGCAGCAGGAAGCTTGGTCACGAAAATCAGAAAAGCAATCAAATGAACCGTTTACCTTTGATGATCTTCAGATGTTTTCACTGACGAAACTCCCAGTTAGACAGCAAATGTTCCTTTTGTTCCATAAAGATTATTTTTATACCCAAAATACCTCCTTTTGTTGGTCACGTTATGTTGAGAAGGCCACCGAAAATAGCCGTCACGACAACGGCAATTTTTTTCTCCAAATTATGTCCATAATATCGACAGAAACATGGCAAACGTTTTTTATAATCAATCCAAGGTGTTTTTCAAATATCTATTCGATAATATATCAACCGGGACAATTGGCTTTTCAGTAGGCGCGAGAGGAAAAATGACTACCTCTGTCTTTTATGCAAGAATCACTCCGAGAGCCCTCAGCTGACTGACGCAATGTAGTCGTTTACGCTCATTCTTCAAAATAAAGGCCTGAAACTACGTCTAAAGGCTGTAGACACCTTAGGGAAGCCACAGAAAAAGGAATCCGGTTGATACCCTTTCATTGGGCAATAGGGATGCATAGAAAGACAGGGGTTTCAAAATAAGAGTCACTTCCTGATTCGATTTTTCTCAGGATTTCCCCTGCAATATCAGTTCTGTTATACTCACAGACAATATTTTTACAGTTTTGGAAACCTTTGAGTGTTTTCTATCCTAAGCTATCAATTATATGCATATTCTAGCATCTGGTCCTGAGAAATAGGCGGTTTACTTTGGGACTTTATTTTCCAAATATAAAAATTGTGCCCCCTAGTTTCAAGAGGTTATTAACAAGAAATTTGTGGGGTGGTTGAAAAAATATTTTTACTGACTCCAATTTCAATAAACTTCCAACTTCACCTGTACATGTTAGAGAGAATTTGGATTTTAAAAAAATCTACACCAACTTTTGTATTGTGAAAAAGGTGTGCTGTACTTTTCTTCAAAGGTGGTCTACATTTTGAATTCCTGATTCACTCTCTCGTAAAGAACCCTTGATGCTCTCTCTGACATCAGTCATACAAAAGTAATGTTCAGCAGGCCTATGTTCCCTCCTGTCTCAGAGCAGACTGACGTATGGACTAGAGCTGCTCCCATTGACATCAACACCTGACTCATACATACTGTACAGTAACCGGCCTTGGCCAGTCCTCAGTTGGATGCAAATCAGGCAACAGAGAAGAAGGAAGTTAGTGTGTGTGTGAGTGTGTGAGTGAGTGAGTGAGTGGGATGGTGAGAGAGAGAGAGAGAGAGATAGAGGGTGAGAGAGATCCCTGTCTCAGTAAATATTGATCTGTCCCAGTCTGTGCAGACTGTTCCGATCTAGATATCACTAATACGAGGGCAGATGGTTTTAGCCTGGATTATTGAGAGGTGAGAGTAATAAGAATGAAGGCCGTATGGCCACTAGCCCCAACTAATAAGACTGTTTTTTTTGTGTGTTAATTTCTTATGCTATTAACCCAGAAACGTTTTGTGTTATTACGTACAGACGGAAATAACTCAGAGCGGCGGTAACTCACCAGCATTACGACCAGAAATACGACATTCCCGAATTGGATCCTTTGTTCGTACCCCCCGGGACAATTGAACTTATCCCAGAGGCTGCTCCAAGACACCGCTGGCGGAGAAGAGGTATTCAGAGTGGACTTCTAGTCTGACTCAGGAGGCGTGCACAACATCCACCGCTTCAGAGTATATTTTTAATTTTATAATAATTTTTGCTAGACCCGCAACAACATCTGCTAAATATGTGTATGTGACCAATACGATTTGATTTGAAGGCCGTACGGCCCCTAGTCCCATCTAATACGAGTGAAGGCCATACGGCCCCTAGTCCCATCTAATACGAGTGAAGGCCATACGGCCCGAGTCCCATCTAATAAGAGTGAAGGCCATACGGCCCCTGGTCCCATCTAATAAGAGTGAAGGCCATACGGCCCCTAGTCCCATCTAATACGAGTGAAGGCCATATGGCCCCTAGTCCCATCTAATAAGAGTGAAGGCCATACGGCCCCTAGTCCCATCTAATACGAGTGAAGGCCATACGGCCCCTGGTCCCATCTAATACGAGTGAAGGCCATACGGCCCCTAGTCCCATCTAATAAGAGTGAAGGCCATACGGCCCCTAGTCCCATCTAATAAGAGTGAAGGCCATATGGCCCCTAGTCCCATCTAATAAGAGTGAAGGCCATACGGCCCCTGGTCCCATCTAATACGAGTGAAGGCCATACGGCCCCTAGTTCCATCTAATACGAGTGAAGGCCATATGGCCCCTAGTCCCATCTAATAAGAGTGAAGGCCATACGGCCCCTGGTCCCATCTAATACGAGTGAAGGCCATACGGCCCCTAGTTCCATCTAATACGAGTGAAGGCCATACGGCCCCTGGTCCCATCTAATACGAGTGAAGGCCATACGGCCCCTAGTCCCATCTAATACGAGTGAAGGCCATACGGCCCCTAGTCCCATCTAATAAGAGTGAAGGCCATACGGCCCCTAGTCCCATCTAATAAGAGTGAAGGCCATACGGCCCCTAGTCCCATCTAATACGAGTGAAGGCCATACGGCCCCTGGTCCCATCTAATACGAGTGAAGGCCATACGGCCCCTAGTCCCATCTAATACGAGTGAAGGCCATAAGGCCCCTAGTCCCATCTAATACGAGTGAAGGCCATACGGCCCCTAGTCCCATCTAATACGAGTGAAGGCCATACGGCCCCTAGTCCCATCTAATACGAGTGAAGGCCATACGGCCCCTAGTCCCATCTAATACGAGTGTACTGGAGCCATAGAACACTCTCCAGCCTATAGAGGTCTATCCATTACAGCTACAGTACATAACCCTGACACATCGCCTACAGCTGAGGGAACAGTCAAAACCCTTTTAGCAGAATGATCCATGAGCTATGGGAGTCACCTCGTACCTCAAATCTTTACTATCATACTTCATCATTCGGGGTTTGCAAAGAGACTGTATCTTCTATGTGGACTGGTCGATCGCAGACATAATATTGTCTATTAGACGGGCTACAGTAGGTCTGCCCAGGTTTAGACTTAGTTCATTTTCTACTATGATGGTTTTCCAAATAAATATTGACAATTCAGGTATGACTACTAGGACTTTATGAAACCAGTGCACCAAAAAATATAGATAGATTTACTATCAAAAGCCTGTGGAATATATCCACATCACCTTGACTGTTAGTGGCAAAAGCATTACAGTGTAGTATATTACAGTGTACTACATTACAGTGTATTGCATTACAGTGTATTGCATTACAGTGTACTACATTACAGTGTATTGCATTACAGTGTACTACATTACAGTGTATTGCATTACAGTGTACTACATTACAGTGTATTGCATTACAGTGTACTACATTACAGTGTATTGCATTACAGTGTACTACATTACAGTGTATTGCATTACAGTGTATTGCATTACAATGTACTACATTACAGTGTATTACATTACAGTGTATTGCATTATAGTGTACTACATTACAATGTATTGCAATACAGTGTATTATATTACAGTGTATTTCATTACAGTGTATTGCATTACAGTGTACTACATTACAGTGTATTGCATTACAGTGTACTACATTACAGTGTACTACATTACAGTGTATTAGATTACAGTGTATTGCATTACAGTGTATTAGATTACAGTGTATTACATTACAGTGTATTAGATTACAGTGTACTACATTACAGTGTATTACATTACAGTGTATTACATTACAGTGTATTAGATTACAGTGTATTACATTACAGTGTATTACATTACAGTGTATTAGATTACAGTGTATTACATTACAGTGTATTAGATTACAGTGTACTACATTACAGTGTATTACATTACAGTGTATTACATTACAGTGTATTAGATTACAGTGTATTACATTACAGTGTATTAGATTACAGTGTATTGCATTACAGTGTAGTACATTACAGTGTATTAGATTACAGTGTATTACATTACAGTGTAGTACATTACAGTGTACTACATTACAGTGTATTGCATTACAGTGTATTAGATTACAGTGTATTACATTACAGTATAGTACATTACAGTGTATTAGATTACAGTGTATTAGATTACAGTGTATTCCATTACAGTGAAATCCATCTGAATGATCCCTCTGTATAAAAGCAGTAAATGAATGTGTGTCCCTTGCGGTTGGGGATATCTAGGGATGTGGCTTGAACACCCAGAGGGCTATAGAGGACAAGAGGACATGTCCAATGATCAGATTGGAACTGAGCCTCTGTTAGACTTTGCATTTAGTCCATTGCCTTACCCACTGCAACCAAAACCTTGACCCGTGCACTTAAATAAACGTGTGTGAAGCGGGTCAAAACAGAACAGAAAACACATCATTTATGTTGATATTACATGGATATATAGTCCTTCTGTGGAGATTAATGCAGATTACATTGCACAGACAATAAAAACGTACGTGACAAACTCTGCACGTTCTTTTGGTCCCCAGCGTACATTGTTTGTGGAAATTAATTCTGTCAATGTTGCATTGTCTCTGTCTTAGAGCGTCATTCACTGTACTTTGGAAGGGTTTAAATCCAGAATCTGTTAATACCTGGCCAATCGTCTCACGAGCTCCATACTGTGCATTTGATTGACTTCTCTGTCTTCTGGTTTAAACCATTATCATTTGATATGTTTAAATCCATGGTCTTTAGGGAGCTATTTTGGAAAAATGTTGTAAATCACTAAAGCTACATTTCATGTTTGGCTGTTAACACCCTTATCTTGTTTTTCCTTGTCTTGTCAGATGAAGTTGATATGCCTGACAGGAGATATAACATCTTAATCAGGATGTGCAGAGAAAAAAGATCATATGTCTGTGAAGCTGATCCTTTAAGATATGAAGAGTGGATTGACACTGTATACAGCCTTTCATCTGTGTGTGTCTCTGTGTGTCTGCATGCGTGTGTGTCTGTCTGTGTGTATGCGTGTGTCTGTGTGTCTGCATGCGTGTGTGTGTGTCTCTGTGTGTCTCTGTGTGTCTGCATGCGTGTGTGTGTGTGTCTGCGTGTGTGTGTGTCTGTGTGTCTGCATGTGTGTGTGTCTGTCTGTGTGTG
>NC_088401.1:12866495-12883995 GCF_034236695.1 Oncorhynchus nerka | reverse complement strand
AGAAAGAAAGGGAGAGAGAGAGAAGGAGAGAGGTGGAGAGGGGGAGAGAGAGAGGGGGAGAGAGAGGGGGAGAGGGGGACCTCAATGCCCCACTATGGCAGAAGAGAAAGGACATGCAAACACACACACCCCTGCCTAGTGTTTCCACCCGGTTGTTTGGTAATCCCTGTGTCTTCCCTCCTAATGCCCGATCAGAATGCAGAGAGGCTGTCCAGATTACTGCCAGATTTATATCACAACTCTTTGTTATCTCTAAATGATGGTCCTGGTAATATTACAATAACCACAGCAGCTTCCTGATCAGAGCCACACACAGCACGTTGTGAGAGAGTCAGAGACAGTTTAGCGTTCTCATATCCAACTGTAAAGACTCTATAGAGTACAACGTTGTTATTTTTTAAACCAACTTAAAAATCATAAATTGCACACTACATTTTAAAATGGAATAACGTAAATCTAATTCTCAGAAGCTGGTTATGGTGCACTGAAATGATTTAAAGTTTAGTTTTCTCATTTTGAAAATGTAGACTGCACAAAACCCATTATAGAGCGTTCTACTAAGTGGTTATTCTGCTGTGTGTCCTAACCCCCACCTCTAAGACAGTCTTCGGTGAATCTGGTCTCCTCTTTATTGTGAAAAAAGTGATTTCACTGTAAATAAAAGAAGAGTCAAGGCTGTTCCCATTTTGGTGGAGCAAAACTTTTCATTAAAGAAACCTTGGGTTTCCTCCTCAACCCAATGCTATACTACATTACACACACACACACGCGCACGCCCACGCACGCACGCACACGCACGCACGCACGCACGCACGCACACACACACACACACACACACACACACACACACACACACACACACACACACACACACACTCCTCATCAAGACTCCTTCATCACTGTCCCTATGCTTTGATTAACCTAAGCCAGATAACCCAGGCAGGCCATGCATATTTAAACACACAGTCAACCATACTGTACCTGTAACGATCGTCGTCGGGGGAAAGAGAGGAGGACCAAGGTGCAGCGTGGTAAGTGTTCATGACTTTTAATATACTCAAAAATGAACACTAAACAAAATAACAACTAGAATGATAGGAAACGAAACAGTCCTGTCTGGTGACATACACACGTAACACAAAGAAAGAAAATAAACAACCACAACCAAAAGGGGGAAAACAGGCTACGTAAGTATGATTCTCAATCAGAGACAATGAATGGCACTTGCCTCTGATTGAGAACCATACTAGGCCCAACACATAGAAATTTAACCACCTAGAAAGACAAACATAGACTGCCCACCCCAACTCACGCCCTGACCATACTAAAACAAAGACAAAACAAAGGAAATAAGGTCAGAACGTGACAGTAACTATCTCCACACAGCCAACAACCAGCCATACTGTACCTATCTCCACACAGCCACCAGTCAGCCATACTGTACCTATCTCCACACAGCCACCAACCAGCCATACTGTACCTATCAACACACAGCCACCAACCAGCCAGCCATACTGTACCTATCTCCACACAGCCACCAACCAGCCAGCCATACTGTACCTATCTCCACACAGCCACCAACCAGCCAGCCACACTGTACCTATCTCCACACAGCCACCAACCAGCCAGCTATACTGTACCTATCTCCACACAGCCACCAACCAGCCATACTGTACCTATCTCCACACAGCCACCAACCAGCCAGCTATACTGTACCTATCTCCACACAGCCACCAACCAGCCATACTGTACCTATCTCCACACAGCCACCAGCCAGCCATACTGTACCTATCTCCACAAAGCCACCAACCAGCCATACTGTACCTATCTCCACACAGCCACCAGCCAGCCATACTGTACCTATCTCCACACAGCCACCAACCAGCCATACTGTACCTATCTCCACACAGCCACCAACCAGCCATACTGTACCTATCTCCACACAGCCACCAACCAGCCAGCCATACTGTACCTATCTCCACACAGCCACCAACCAGCCATACTGTACCTATCTCCACACAGCCAGCAACCAGCCAGCTATACTGTACCTATCTCCACACAGCCACCAACCAGCCAGCTATACTGTACCTATCTCCACACAGCCACCAACCAGCCATACTGTACCTATCTCCACACAGCCACCAGCCGGCCATACTGTACCTATCTCCACACAGCCACCAACCAGCCAGCCATACTGTACCTATCTCCACACAGCACCAACCAGCAAGCCATGCTGTACCTATCTCCACACAGCCACCAACCAGCCATACTGTACCTATCTCCACACAGCTACCAACCAGCCAGCCATACTGTACCTATCTCCACACAGCCACCAACCAGCCATACTGTACCTATCTCCACACAGCCACCAACCAGCCAGCCATACTGTACCTATCTCCACACAGCCACCAACCAGCCATACTGTACCTATCTCCACACAGCCAGCAACCAGCCAGCTATACTGTACCTATCTCCACACAGCCACCAACCAGCCAGCCATACTGTACCTATCTCCACACAGCCACCAACCAGCCAGCCATTCTGTACCTATCTCCACACAGTCACCAACCAGCCATACTGTACCTATCTCCACATAGCCACCAACCAGCCAGCCATACTGTACCTATCTCCACACAGCCACCAACCAGCCATACTGTACCTATCTCCACACAGCCACCAGCCAGCCTTACTGTACCTATCTCCACACAGCCACCAACCAGCCATACTGTACCTATCTCCACACAGCCACCAGCCAGCCATACTGTACCTATCTCCACACAGCCACCAACCAGCCATACTGTACCTATCTCCACACAGCCACCAGCCAGCCATACTGTACCTATCTCCACACAGCCACCAACCAGCCATACTGTACCTATCTCCACACAGCCACCAACCAGCCATACTGTACCTATCTCCACACAGCCACCAACCAGCCATACTGTACCTATCTCCACACAGCCACCAACCAGCCAGCCATACTGTACCTATCTCCACACAGCCACCAACCAGCCAGCTATACTGTACCTATCTCCACACATCCACCAACCAGCCAGCCATACTGTACCTATCTCCACCCAGCCACCAACCAGCCAGCTATACTGTACCTATCTCCACACAGCCACCAACCAGCCATACTGTACCTATCTCCACACAGCCACCAACCAGCTATACTGTACCTATCTCCACACAGCCACCAACCAGCCATACTGTACCTATCTCCACACAGCCACCAGCCAGCCATACTGTACCTATCTCCACACAGCCACCAACCAGCCAGCCATACTGTACCTATCTCCACACAGCCACCAACCAGCCAGCCATGCTGTACCTATCTCCACACAGCCACCAACCAGCCATACTGTACCTATCTCCACACAGCCACCAACCAGCCAGCCATACTGTACCTATCTCCACACAGCCACCAACCAGCCATACTGTACCTATCTCCACACAGCCAGCAACCAGCCAGCTATACTGTACCTATCTCCACACAGCCACCAACCAGCCAGCTATACTGTACCTATCTCCACACAGCCACCAACCAGCCAGCTATACTGTACCTATCTCCACACAGCCACCAACCAGCCAGCCATACTGTACCTATCTCCACACAGCCACCAACCAGCCAGCCATACTGTACCTATCTCCACACAGCCACCAACCAGCCAGCTATACTGTACCTATCTCCACACAGCCACCAACCAGCCAGCTATACTGTACCTATCTCCACACAGCCACCAACCAGCCATACTGTACCTATCTCCACACAGCCACCAGCCAGCCATACTGTACCTATCTCCACACAGCCACCAACCAGCCAGCCATACTGTACCTATCTCCACACAGCCACCAACCAGCAAGCCATGCTGTACCTATCTCCACACAGCCACCAACCAGCCATACTGTACCTATCTCCACACAGCTACCAACCAGCCAGCCATACTGTACCTATCTCCACACAGCCACCAACCAGCCATACTGTACCTATCTCCACACAGCCACCAACCAGCCAGCCATACTGTACCTATCTCCACACAGCCACCAACCAGCCATACTGTACCTATCTCCACACAGCCAGCAACCAGCCAGCTATACTGTACCTATCTCCACACAGCCACCAACCAGCCAGCCATACTGTACCTATCTCCACACAGCCACCAACCAGCCAGCCATACTGTACCTATCTCCACACAGCCACCAACCAGCCATACTGTACCTATCTCCACACAGCCACCAGCCAACCATACTGTACCTATCTCCACACTGCCACCAACCAGCCATACTGTACCTATCTCCACACAGCCACCAGCCAGCCATACTGTACCTATCTCCACACAGCCACCAACCAGCCAGCCATACTGTACCTATCTCCACACAGCCACCAACCAGCCATACTGTACCTATCTCCACACAGCCACCAACCAGCCAGCCATACTGTACCTATCAACACACAGCCACCAACCAGCCAGCCATACTGTACCTATCTCCACACAGCCACCAACCAGCCAGCTATACTGTACCTATCTCCACACATCCACCAACCAGCCAGCCATACTGTACCTATCTCCACCCAGCCACCAACCAGCCAGCTATACTGTACCTATCTCCACACAGCCACCAACCAGCCATACTGTACCTATCTCCACACAGCCACCAACCAGCTATACTGTACCTATCTCCACACAGCCACCAACCAGCCATACTGTACCTATCTCCACACAGCCACCAGCCAGCCATACTGTACCTATCTCCACACAGCCACCAACCAGCCAGCCATACTGTACCTATCTCCACACAGCCACCAACCAGCCAGCCATGCTGTACCTATCTCCACACAGCCACCAACCAGCCATACTGTACCTATCTCCACACAGCTACCAACCAGCCAGCCATACTGTACCTATCTCCACACAGACACCAACCAGCCATACTGTACCTATCTCCACACAGCCAGCAACCAGCCAGCCATACTGTACCTATCTCCACACAGCCACCAACCAGCCATACTGTACCTATCTCCACACAGCCACCAACCAGCCAGCCATACTGTACCTATCTCCACACAGCCACCAACCAGCCATACTGTACCTATCTCCACACAGCCACCAGCCAGCCATACTGTACCTATCTCCACACAGCCCCCAACCAGCCATACTGTACCTATCTCCACACAGCCACCAACCAGCCAGCCATACTGTACCTATCTCCACACAGCCACCAACCAGCCAGCCATACTGTACCTATCTCCACACAGCCACCAACCAGCCAGCCATACTGTACCTATCTCCACACAGCCACCAACCAGCTATACTGTACCTATCTCCACACAGCCACCAGCCAGCCATACTGTACCTACCTCCACACAGCCACCAACCACAGCGCCACTCTGCTGCTGCAGCCTACTAGGTCAATAAGATATCCTACAGGTCAGTTAATCATCCTACAGGTCAGTTAATCATCCTACAGGTCAATAAATCATCCTACAGGTCAGTTAATCATCCTACAGGTCAATAAATCATCCTACAGGTCAGTTAGTCATCCTACAGGTCAGTTAATCATCCTACAGGTCAATAAATCATCCTACAGGTCAGTATGTCATCCTACAGGTCAATAAATCATCCTACAGGTCAGTTAATCATCCTACTGATCATGTAATCATCCTACTGATCAGGTAATCATCCTACTGATCAGGTAATCATCCTACTGATCAGGTAATTAGCCGTGGGAAGTCGTTTGGGGTTGGGAGTGCTGCATTTCTTATTATTATTTGTCAAGTTAAACATACAGTCAATAACACAAGAGAAAAGTCTATATACAGTGTGTGCAACTGAGGTAAGATAAGGGAGGTAAGGCAATAAATAGGCCGTAGTCATGAGAGTTTATTAGTTCACTGGAAGCAAACGAGATCTCTAGTGGTAGTACAGTACACTCCCTCTCCCCTCTCTCTCTTCCTCTCCTCTCTCTCTTTCTCCCTCTCCCCTCTCTCTCTCTCTCTCTTCCTCTCCTCTCTCTCTCTCTCTCTCTCTCCCTCTCCCCTCTCTCTCTCTCTCTCTTCCTCTCTCTCTCTCTCTCTCTCTCTCTCTCTCTCTCTCTCTCTATACCTCTCTATCGCCACCCCCCCACCTCTCTCTCTGCTGTGTAACCTCTGTGTGACTTGTCCTCTGTCCAGAGAACTGTTGACTGAGGCTGAAACGGCCAAGAGCTCTGCTATTGTTTTCTTACCACTGAACTCCATTCATTGGGCTGTAAAAGCTTCATCTCAGTCAGTCTATGGCATGTTGAGTGTAATGCCACTTTAAACACAAGAGGCTTCAATGGACACAAGTGTGTTTTAAATCTCATTTAACCAAAGCCTTCCCACTGTGATCCTCCTCCCACACACACACACACACACACACACAGCATATGAGTTAGAGTGTGTGTGTATGTGTGTGTGTGTGTGTGCGTGCGTGCGTGTATGTGCGTGCGTGCGTGTATGTGCGTGTGTATGTGTGTGTGTGTGTGTCCGTGCGTGCGTGCGTGTGTGTGTGGTGTGTGTGTGTGTGCGTGCGTGCGTGTATGTGCGTGCGTGCGTGTATGTGCGTGTGTATGTGTGTGTGTGTGCGTGCGTGCGTGCGTGCGTGTGTGTGTGTGTGTGTGTATCTCAGCAGGCAAGCGTGTGGAAGTGTGGCGGTCCCTTCTAAGCCTGTCAGAAGCCTAGCCGTGAGTTCCCCTCCTGACAGTGTGATATGGCGGAAAAACCTTCTGCTTTTGAAACACATTTACACATTCTCCCACTGACAGGAAAACCACTGTAGTGTTCTTCATACACACTCTGCAGGAATACTGCACCTGACACTAACAGGGTGTGTGTGTGTGTGTGCGTGCGTGCGTACGTGTGTGTGTGTGTGCGTGTGTGTGTGTGTGTGTCATGTGTGCTTGCCTGCCTGCGTTCCTGCTTGCCTGCCTGTCTTCCTGCTTGCCTGCCTGCCTTCCTGCTTGCCTGCCTGTCTTCCTGCTTGCCTGCCTGACTTCCTGCTTGCCTGCCTGACTTCCTGCTTGCCTGCCTGTCTTCCTGCTTGCCTGCCTGTCTTCCTGCTTGCCTGCCTGACTTCCTGCTTGCCTGCCTGTCTTCCTGCTTGCCTGCCTGACTTCCTGCTTGCCTGCCTGTCTTCCTGCTTGCTTGCCTGCCTGTGTTCCTGCTTGCCTGCCTGTCTTCCTGCTTGCCTGCCTGACTTCCTGCTTGCCTGCCTGTCTTCCTGCTTGCCTGCCTGACTTCCTGCTTGCCTGCCTGTCTTCCTGCTTGCTTGCCTGCCTGTGTTCCTGCTTGCCTGCCTGACTTCCTGCTTGCCTGCCTGTCTTCCTGCTTGCCTGCCTGACTTCCTGCTTGCCTGCCTGTCTTCCTGCTTGCTTGCCTGCCTGTGTTCCTGCTTGCCTGCCTGTCTTCCTGCTTGCCTGCCTGACTTCCTGCTTGCCTGCCTGTCTTCCTGCTTGCCTGCCTGACTTCCTGCTTGCCTGCCTGTCTTCCTGCTTGCTTGCCTGCCTGTGTTCCTGCTTGCCTGCCTGTCTTCCTGCTTGCCTGCCTGACTTCCTGCTTGCATTCCTTACTGCTTTTTTGCCTGCCTGAGAGCTTGCCTGCCGGAGTGCATTTGTATGCATGATAATCTCAGTTAATCAGTACAGGGCCGTCAGAGTTTAGTCACCCATTAGATCCCATTTTAGTCAGTGAATTTTTTCTGGATTTCATAAAACAAAGTATTACACCTCTTAAGCAGAGAGGAGAGCAGTCTGCCATAAGAACAGCACGACAACAGGAAGTCAGATAGCTCTCAGCTCTATCCCAGCTCTATTACAGCTCTATCCCAGCTCTATTACAGCTCTATCCCAGCTCTATAACAGCTCTATCCCAGCTCTATTTTATCTCTATCCCAGCTCTATTACATCTCTATCCCCGCTCTGTTACAGTTCTATCCCAGCCCTATTTCAGCTCTATCCCAGCTCTATTACAGCTCTATTTCAGCTCTATCCCAGCTCTATTACAGCTCTAAGCCAGCTCTATTACAGCTCTATTACAGCTCTATCCCAGGTCTGTCCCAGTTCTATTTAAGCTCTATCCCAGCTCTATCCCAGCTCTATTACAGCTCTACTTCAGCTCTATTACAGCTCTATTTAAGCTCTATCCCAGCTCTATTACAGCTCTATTTCAGCTCTATCCCAGCTCTATCCCAGCTCTATTACAGCTCTATTTCAGCTCTATCCCAGGACTATTTCAGCTCTATCCCAGCTATATCCCAGCTCTATTTCAGCTCTATCCCAGGTCTATTTCAGCTCTATCCCAGATATAGTTCAGCTCTATCCCAGCTCTATTAAAGCTGTATTACAGCTCTATCCCAGAGACGAGAGCAGTCTGCCATAAGAACAGCACGACAACAGGAAGTCAGATAGCTCTCAGCTCTATCCCAGCTCTATTTCAGCTCTATCCCAGCTCTACCCCAGCTCTATTTCAGCTCTATTACAGATAAATCCCAGCTCTATTTCAGCTCTATTACAGCTCTATCCCAGCTCTATTTCAGCTCTATCCCAGCTCTATCCCAGCTCTCAGCCAGCTCTATTACAGCTCTATCCCAGCTCTATCCCAGCTCTCTTTCAGCTCTATTACAGCTCTATTTCAGCTAAATCCCAGCTCTAGTTCAGCTCTATTACAGCTCTATCCCAGCTCTATTACAACTCTATCCCAGCTCTAGTTCAGCTCTATTACAGCTCTATCCCAGCTCTATTACAACTCTATCCCAGCTCTATTTCAGCTCTATGCCAGCTCTACCCCAGCTCTATTTCAGCTCTATCCCAGCTCTATTACAGCTCTATCCCAGCTCTATCCCAGCTCTATTTCAGCTCTATCCCAGCTCTATCCCAGCTCTATTTCAGCTCTATCCCAGCTCTATCCCAGCTCTATTACAACTCTATTTCAGCTCTATTACAGCTCTATTTCAGCTCTATCCCAGCTCTATTACAACTCTATCCCAGCTCTATCCCAGATATATTTCAGCCCTATTTCAGCTCTATCCCAGCCCTATCCCAGCTCTATTACAACTCTATCCCAACTCTATCCCAGCTCTATCCCAGCTCTACCCCAGCTCTATTACAGCTCTATTTCAGCTAAATCCCAGCTCTATTTCAGCTCTATTACAGCTCTATCCCAGCTCTATCCCAGCTCTATTACAGCTCTATCCCAGCTCTATTCCAGCTCTATTTCAGCTCTATGCCAGCTCTATCCCAGCTCTATTTCAGCTCTATCCCAGCTCTATTACAGCTCTATCCAAGCTCTATCCCAGCTCTATTTCAGCTCTATCCCAGCTCTATTTCAGCTCTATCCCAGCTCTATCCCAGCTCTATTTCAGCTCTATCCCAGCTCTATCCCAGCTCTATTACAACTCTATTTCAGCTCTATTACAGCTCTATTTCAGCTCTATCCCAGCTCTATTACAACTCTATCCCAGCTCTATTTCAGCTCTATCCCAGATATATTTCAGCCCTATTTCAGCTCTATCCCAGCTCTATTACAACTCTATCCCAGCTCTATTTCAGCTCTATCCCAGCTTTATTTCAGCTCTATCCCAGCTCTATTTCATTTTTTTAATGCAATGCAATTTCATCTTCTATTTCTGGAGTGCAAATAAATGATCTGTAATGATCTATAAAACATAACATTTTGGAGCAGTATAACGGTGATTGGACATTCCCTCTTTCTCTTCATATTGGATCTTTATCCAGCCCCCTGTGAAAGGTTTGGATGTGCGTAAAAGTCTACAAGTTGCCTTGTCTGTAATTATAGTACCTGTAACTATATTTAGACATAGCATTTTCCCCAAAAAATGTTTTTGTTTTGTTTAATTAGCACTGTCTTTTTAGGCCTTATCAATAGCCTAGTGAATTTAGTCTTGCTTATTGACTAAGTTTGGCATGTCCAGACTACAATTTACAGTAGGCCTGGCCCCTATATCAGTGTTAATGCTATAGGCCTAGCCCCTATATCAGTGTTAATGCTATAGGCCTAGCCCCTATATCAGTGTTAAGGCTATAGGCCTAGCCCCTATATCAGTGTTAATGCTATAGGCCTAGCCCCTATATCAGTGTTAATGCTATAGGCCTAGCCCCTATATCAGTGTTAAGGCTATAGGCCTAGCCCCTATATCACTGTTAATGCTATAGGCCTAGCCCCTATAACAGTGTTAATGCTATAGGCCTAGCCCCTATATCAGTGTTAATGCTATAGGCCCTAGCCCCTATATCAGTGTTAATGCTATAGGCCTAGCCCCTATACCAGTGTTAATGCTATAGGCCTAGCCCCTATATCAGTGTTAATGCTATAGGCCTAGCCCCTATAACAGTGTTAATGCTATAGGCCTAGCCCCTATATCAGTGTTTATGCTATAGGCCTAGCCCCTATATCAGTGTTAATGCTATAGGCCCTAGCCCCTATATCAGTGTTAATGCTATAGGCCTAGCCCCTATACCAGTGTTAATGCTATAGGCCTAGCCCCTATATCACTGTTAATGCCTAGCCCCTATATCAGTGTTAATGCTATAGGCCTAGCCCCTATAACAGTGTTAATGCTATAGGCCTAGCCCCTATATCAGTGTTTATGCTATAGGCCTAGCTCCTATATCAGTGTTAATGCTATAGTCCTAGCCCCTATATCAGTGTTAATGCTATAGGCCTAGCCCCTATATCAGTGTTAATGCTATAGGCCTAGCCCCTATATCAGTGTTAATGCTATAGGCCTAGCCCCTATATCAGTGTTAAGGCTATAGGCCTAGCCCCTATATCACTGTTAATGCTATAGGCCTAGCCCATATAACAGTGTTAATGCTATAGGCCTAGCCCCTATATCAGTGTTAATGCTATAGGCCTAGCCCCTATATCAGTGTTAATGCTATAGGCCTAGCCCCTATATCAGTGTTAATGCTATAGGCCTAGCCCCTATATCAGTGTTAATGCTATAGGCCTAGCCCTATATCAGTGTTAATGCTATAGGCCTAGCCCCTATATCAGTGTTAATGCTATAGGCCTAGCCCCTATATCAGTGTTAATGCTATAGGCCTAGCCCCTATATCAGTGTTAATGCTATAGGCCTAGCCCCTATATCAGTGTTAATGCTATAGGCCTAGCCCTATATCAGTGTTAATGCTATAGGCCTAGCCCTATATCAGTGTTAATGCTATAGGCCTAGCCCCTATATCAGTGTTAATGCTATAGGCCTAGCCCTATATCAGTGTTAATGCTATAGGCCTAGCCCCTATATCAGTGTTAATGCTATAGGCCTAGCCCCTATATCAGTGTCAAGGCTATAGGCCTAGCCCCTATATCAGTGTTAATGCTATAGGCCTAGCCCCTATATCAGTGTTAATGCTATAGGCCTAGCCCCTATATCAGTGTTAATGCTATAGGCCTAGCCCCTATATCAGTGTTAAGGCTATAGGCCTAGCCCCTATATCACTGTTAATGCTATAGGCCTAGCCCCTATAACAGTGTTAATGCTATAGGCCTAGCCCCTATATCAGTGTTAATGCTATAGGCCTAGCCCCTATATCAGTGTTAATGCTATAGGCCTAGCCCCTATACCAGTGTTAATGCTATAGGCCTAGCCCCTATATCACTGTTAATGCCTAGCCCCTATATCAGTGTTAATGCTATAGGCCTAGCCCCTATAACAGTGTTAATGATATAGGCCTAGCCCCTATATCAGTGTTTATGCTATAGGCCTAGCCCCTATATCAGTGTTAATGCTATAGTCCTAGCCCTATATCAGTGTTAATGCTATAGGCCTAGCCCTATATCAGTGTTAATGCTATAGGCCTAGCCCCTATATCAGTGTTAATGCTATAGGCCTAGCCCCTATATCAGTGTTAAGGCTATAGGCCTAGCCCCTATATCACTGTTAATGCTATAGGCCTAGCCCTATAACAGTGTTAATGCTATAGGCCTAGCCCTATATCAGTGTTAATGCTATAGGCCTAGCCCCTATATCAGTGTTAATGCTATAGGCCTAGCCCCTATATCAGTGTTAATGCTATAGGCCTAGCCCCTATATCAGTGTTAATGCTATAGGCCTAGCCCCTATATCAGTGTTAATGCTATAGGCCTAGCCCCTATATCAGTGTTAATGCTATAGGCCTAGCCCCTATATCAGTGTTAATGCTATAGGCCTAGCCCCTATATCAGTGTTAATGCTATAGGCCTAGCCCCTATATCAGTGTTAATGCTATAGGCCTAGCCCCTATATCAGTGTTAAGGCTATAGGCCTAGCCCCTATATCACTGTTAATGATATAGGCCTAGCCCCTATAACAGTGTTAATGCTATAGGCCTAGCCCCTATATCAGTGTTAATGCTATAGGCCTAGCCCCTATATCAGTGTTAATGCTATAGGCCTAGCCCCTATACCAGTGTTAATGCTATAGGCCTAGCCCCTATATTACATTTACATTTAAGTCATTTAGCAGACGCTCTTATCCAGAGCGACTTATCACTGTTAATGCCTAGCCCCTATATCAGTGTTAATGCTATAGGCCTAGCCCCTATACCAGTGTTAATGCTATAGGCCTAGCCCCTATATCACTGTTAATGCCTAGCCCCTATATCAGTGTTAATGCTATAGGCCTAGCCCCTATAACAGTGTTAATGCTATAGGCCTAGCCCCTATATCACTGTTAATGCTATAGGCCTAGCCCCTATAACAGTGTTAATGCTATAGGCCTAGCCCCTATATCAGTGTCAATGCTAAAGACCTAGCCCCTATATCAGTGTTAATGCTATAGGCCTAGCCCCTATAACAGTGTTAATGCTATAGGCCTAGCCCCTATATCAGTGTTAATGCTATAGGCCTAGCCCCTATATCAGTGTCAAGGCTATAGGCCTAGCCCCTATATCAGTGTTAATGCTATAGGCCTAGCCCCTATATCAGTGTTAATGCTATAGTCCTAGCCCCTATAACAGTGTTAATGCTATAGGCCTAGCCCCTATATCAGTGTTAATGCTATAGGCCTAGCCCCTATATCAGTGTTAATGCTATAGGCCTAGCCCCTATACCAGTGTTAATGCTATAGGCCTAGCCCCTATATCACTGTTAATGCCTAGCCCCTATATCAGTGTTAATGCTATAGGCCTAGCCCCTATACCAGTGTTAATGCTATAGGCCTAGCCCCTATATCACTGTTAATGCCTAGCCCCTATATCAGTGTTAATGCTATAGGCCTAGCCCCTATAACAGTGTTAATGCTATAGGCCTAGCCCCTATATCAGTGTTAATGCTATAGGACTAGCCCCTATATCACTGTTAATGCTATAGGCCTAGCCCCTATATCACTGTTAATGCTATAGGCCTAGCCCCTATAACAGTGTTAATGCTATAGGCCTAGCCCCTATATCAGTGTCAATGCTAAAGACCTAGCCCCTATATCAGTGTTAATGCTATAGGCCTAGCCCCTATAACAGTGTTAATGCTATAGGCCTAGCCCCTATATCAGTGTTAATGATATAGGCCTAGCCCCTATATCAGTGTTAATGCTATAGGCCTAGCCCCTATACCAGTGTTAATGCTATAGGCCTAGCCCCTATATCAGTGTTAATGCTATAGGCCTAGCCCTATATCAGTGTTAATGCTATAGGCCTAGCCCCTATATCAGTGTTAATGCTATAGGCCTAGCCCCTATACCAGTGTTAATGCTATAGGCCTAGCCCCTATATCAGTGTTAATGCTATAGGCCTAGCCCCTATATCAGTGTTAATGCTATAGGCCTAGCCCCTATATCAGTGTTAATGGTATAGGCCTAGCCCCTATTTCAGTGTTAATGCTATAGGCCTAGCCCCTATACCAGTGTTAATGATATAGGCCTAGCCCCTATTTCAGTGTTAATGCTATAGGCCTAGCCCCTATACCAGTGTTAATGCTATAGGCCTCGCCCCTATTTCAGTGTTAATGCTATAGGCCTAGCCCCTATACCAGTGTTAATGCTATAGGCCTAGCCCCTATACCAGTGTTAATGCTATAGGCCTAGCCCCTATACCAGTGTTAATGCTATAGGCCTAGCCCCTATATCAGTGTTAATGCTATAGGCCTAGCCCCTATACCAGTGTTAATGCTATTGGCCTAGCCCCTATATCAGTGTTAATGCTATAGGCCTAGCCCCTATATCAGTGTTAATGCTATAGGCCTAGCCCCTATATCAGTGTTAATGCTATAGGCCTAGCCCCTATTTCAGTGTTAATGCTATAGGCCTAGCCCCTATACCAGTGTTAATGCTATAGGCCTAGCCCCTATTTCAGTGTTAATGCTATAGGCCTAGCCCCTATACCAGTGTTAATGCTATAGGCCTCGCCCCTATTTCAGTGTTAATGCTATAGGCCTAGCCCCTATACCAGTGTTAATGCTATAGGCCTAGCCCCTATACCATTGTTAATGCTATAGGCCTAGGCCCTATACCAGTGTTAATGCTATAGGCCTAGCCCCTATACCAGTGTTAATGCTATAGGCCTATCCCCTATACCATTGTTAATGCTATAGGCCTAGGCCCTATACCAGTGTTAATGCTATAGGCCTAGCCTCTATATCAGTGTAAATGCTATAGCCAATGTTTAACAATGTATTTCCATATTGAAGCCATGCAATTAGAGCAATGTGGACTGTATGTTCAACAGGGCCAATATGAGGCAGGCAAGCTATTTAACCATCTAGGCTATAATGGACTAACATTCAAATTGGTGTTGATGAAAACACAATACATAAAAAGCCGTAAACACACAACAGTAAGCAACCACGTGTTTAGCCACGTTCTGATTGGCCAGTGAGGGGTCAAGCCTCGGGACCACCCATTGTTTGTCAAAACCCAGCCATTTTGCTCCAATGCCAGCTACTGCGCCCATAATTCCAGATGTGAAAATAGCTAAAATAATGCTATCATCAGCGCTAAGATTTACCATTGATTTATGTTTGTTAAAATAGATCCTGTGTCCAAATTCAGATTATGATTAAATATAAATTTAAAAAAACAAAATCAGCCATATTCTTCCTTCAGCTATCAGGGTTAAAACCAGGACATTTCTGACATATGCTATCGTGTTGATTCTTATAGCACAAGGGCAGATTCTACTGTAGACACAACACATGGCATATGCTATCCTGTTGATTCTTATAGCACAAGGGCAGATTCTACTGTAGACACAACACATGGCATATGCTATCGTGTTGATTCTTATAGCACAAGGGCAGATTCTACTGTAGACACAACACATGGCATATGCTATCGTGTTGATTCTTATAGCACAAGGGCAGATTCTACTGTAGACACAACACATGGCATATGCTATCGTGTTCATTCTTATAGCAAAAGGGCAGATTCTACTGTAGACACAACACATGGAAATCAACTCTACCTATGAATTACATCTCTTACAGCCCAGTGAACTGGTCTCTCTACACATCCTGCAGGCTAGTTAGCGATTAGCTGACCGCTAGCTGTAGCTACACCTGTCCCTGTGTGCTTCGGGGGACTACCTAGCTGAGTTAGCATCCACACAGCCTAATAGGGATGTTAGCATAAGGCCAGTGTAACATAGTACTTTTTATTTTGTTTAACTAGGCAAATTCTTATTTACAATGACGGCCTAGGAACAGTGGGTTAACTGCCTTGTTCAGTGGCAGAATGACAGATTTTTATCTTGTCAGCTCGGGGATTCGATCTAGCAACCTGATGCTAAATGACAGGGCCAGATAGGAACACAGTAACCTGGAGTAACTCAGTAGTGGTCTAGCCTGATGCTAAATGACAGGGCCAGATAGGAACACAGTAACCTGGAGTAACTCAGTAGTGGTCTAGCCTGATGCTAAATGACAGGGCCAGATAGGAACACAGTATCCTGGAGTAACTCAGCAGTGGTCTAGCCTGATGCTAAATGACAGGGCCAGATAGGAACACAGTAACCTGGAGTAACTCAGCAGTGGTCTAGCCTGATGCTAAATGACAGGGCCAGATAGGAACACAGTAACCTGGAGTAACTCAGCAGTGGTCTAGCCTGATGCTAAATGACAGGGCAAGATAGGAACACAGTAACCTGGAGTAACTCAGCAGTGGTCTAGTCTGATGCTAAATGACAAGGCCAGATAGGAACACAGTAACCTGGAGTAACTCAGCAGTGGTCTATCCTGATGCTAAATGACAAGGCCAGATAGGAACACAGTAGCCTGGAGTAACTCAGCAGTGGTCTAGCCTGATGCTAAATGACAGGGCCAGATAGGAACACAGTAACCTGGAGTAACTCAGCAGTGGTCTAGCCTGATGCTAAATGACAGGGCCAGTGTGCAAGCTGTCGCCTGAGAGTAGTGTGACTGAGACACAGTGACAGGGACAGAGAGAGTGTGCTGTCAACCAAGAAAAATAGAGAGATGGAGAAATAGAGAGATGGATGGAGGAACAGAGAGAGATGGAGAAATAGAGAGATGGATGGAGGAACAGAGAGAGATGGAGAAACAGAGAGGGATGGAGAAACAGAGAGAGATGGAGGAACAGAGAGAGATGGAGAAACAGAGAGAGATGGAGGAACAGAGAGAGATGGAGAAATAGTGAGAGATATGGAGAAATAGTGAGAGAGACGGAGAAATAGTGAGAGAGATGGAGGAACAGAGAGAGATGGAGATATAGTGAGAGAGAGATGGAGGAACAGAGAGAGATGGAGAAACAGAGAGAGATGGAGGAACAGAGAGAGATGGAGAAATAGTGAGAGATATGGAGAAATAGTGAGAGAGACGGAGAAATAGTGAGAGAGAGATGGAGGAACAGAGAGAGATGGAGAAACAGAGAGAGATGGAGGAACAGAGAGAGATGGAGAAATAGTGAGAGAGATATGGAGAAATAGTGAGAGAGACAGAGAAATAGTGAGAGAGATGGAGATATAGTGAGAGAGAGATGGAGGAACAGAGAGAGATGGAGATATAGTGAACGAGAGATGGAGGAACAGAGAGAGATGGAGAAATAGTGAGAGAGATGTAGATATAGTGAGAGAGAAAGGGAGAGAGGAGAGACAGCTGATGTGATGAGGTGAGGCGAGGGAGCAGAGAATGTGTGTATGTGTGTGTCATGTCTGTGTCATATGGACGTTTCTTACTGTACAGCCACAGAGCTGACATCAGCCTACAGAGAGAAGGGGAGAATGACCAGCAGCCTTCGTTCCTCCTAGAGAGACAGAATATACTACAGAGCTGGCCTCAGCCTACAGAGAGAAGGGGAGAATGACCAGCAGCCTTCGGTCCTCCTAGAGAGACAGAATATACTACACAGCTGGCCTCAGCCTACAGAGAGAAGGGGAGAATGACCAGCAGCCTTTGGTCCTCCTAGAGAGACAGAATATACTACAGAGCTGGCCTCAGCCTACAGAGAGAAGGGGAGAATGACCAGCAGCCTTCGTTCCTCCTAGAGAGACAGAATATACTACAGAGCTGGCCTCAGCCTACAGAGAGAAGGGG